>NC_057805.1:324572957-324793915 GCF_018294505.1 Triticum aestivum
GCACCCCGCCGCCGAGCCCCGCCCCGCCGGAGCCCGCCCGACGAGGTACTGCCGCCGGCCGTTTTCCCGTCGTTGACCGATTTTCTGTAAAAAAAAAACCTTCGTTTAAAAAAAACCCTAGATCGATTTTTTTTCGGTTTTCTTATTTCGCGAGCGTTCACCGAATCGTTCGTTTTAACGAACGCGTTCATCGGTTTTTCTCTGTTAACGAACGTCCATTATTTAACCGTTCGTCCGTTTTTCTTTTTCGTCGGATTTTCTCGTTATTTTCTCAGATTCGATTTCTGATCGAATTTTCGAATCTGTTTAACTTCTCGCTCGTTTATCGGAATCAGGCGATTCAAGCGCCTAGAGTTTCGTCTCGAAATTCTCTTTCCGTTTAACCTACTCAAACAAGTTTTTGCTACAGTAAAATTTGACCTAGATCCAGAATAGCAAACGAAGTTTCTTTCTTTCGCCGTTTGACTTTCGTTGCTTCTTTCGAGTTGATTCTTTTTGCAAACCAGAGTTCTTAAGTTGAACTTTCTGGTTGGATCTTTGATTCGAGTTTTACCTGTGCATTAGTTGAGTACTGATTGTATGCTTGTTTGTTTGCGATAGAGTACCCGGAGTGTGCCGCTTGTTACTTCGACTCGTTAGGTTTTGCGGATCATCAGCAAGGCAAGTAACACTTTGATCATACCCCATTCATACCCAGTTTTATTGCATTAGATCTATTTCCTCAAACACATTGCATGATTAGGATCTAATTAAACTGTGGGTATTGGGAAGTAGTTGAGGTAGTACCTATTACCTGTTTTACATTATCAAACCCTTGGGAGTTACTTCTACGTTGCTATTATATTGCCATGCTATGCTCGTAGACGTGGATTGGGTTTGAGTGATATTCATGACAGATGTGAGATTGTTAATAATGGTTCAACTTAAGGTGGCAACTAAAACTCACATCTGGGTGGATTGAGGCACCTGGAGAACCCAGTGTTGTCTGTATGTATAAGGTCCGCCACCCAGGCTCAAAGGGATCATAAGATTATTCATGCTAGAAACTTCCGTGTGCAGCCACAAGCTATTATGGGCTCTAGCATAGCTGAGTAGGTTACAGGATCTCTTGAAGAGGTGGACTAGCAGATGTAGGGGAAAGTAGGTGTACCGGTCCATCCAGAGTAAAGAGTGATTGTTTCTGAAAGACTGTGTCTCGGTCATCCGTTTCTCAAACATCATGTAGTGCGAGAATCAAGCGGAGGCGATCGAGTCTTGTGGGGAAAAGTGCACAAACCTCTGCAGAGTGTACAAACTGATCATGATTAGCCGTGTCCCCGGTTATGGACAACTTGAGTATCTAGTACCTGGATTATCATTTGAATCTCATCACCGTGATACTTATAATTAATTTTGTTGGGTTAATGATGTTACTTAATTGGGATTGAGTTGGAGGTACCTTCTCAATGTTTCAACCACCATGATAGTTAAATAAAATTTATTCCTTTTGAAGTAGGATAAAATTGGCTTTTCGCAAAACTGTAACCATAGAGCTTTCCACCAGCCATATATGCATATAGTATAGCATTATCATTGTTCATGGTTCTCTATGTGTTACTTTGCCAGCATACTCTATGTGCTGACCCGTTTTCGGGCTGCAACGTTTCATGTTGCAGACTTTTCAGACGACGAGTAAGGTGCCTTAGGTCCAAGTCTTCCGCTGTTATCGTTATTAGATGGCCTTAAGCCATGTTTATCATACTTAATCTCTTTGGAGATATTCGATGTAATAAGTGTGTGATTGCTACTCTGTTATAAATCCTCCATTTGTACTGTGCGTGTCAGCATTACTGATCCAGGGATGACACTGGTGCACAGCAGCACAGGCCATTTGAGGTCTGGTCGCTACAAAGTTGGTATCAGAGCACACGCTGACTGTAGGACACGACCACTAAGCTTAAGCCCTAGAAAACTTCTCTCTTCTCATTTCTGACCCCTCTCCACTTTCTACTCTTTTAGGAATGGCGAATGCAAGGAGCAAGTTCATGCAACCAGATGAAGACACGCCGTTTGGACGACATTTGAAGGAAGTCACCAAGTACTTGAACATAGGAATACCAAGCGTCACCGAAACCTACAACGCCACATTACCTGAAGAGGAGAGCTGGAAGGTTCAAGTTATCATTCCAGGAAGGATGTTTAGTGCCATGAGATTGGTTTTCGAAGCACCAACTTGGAGTTTAGGGAAGAGCATGGCCGCACATATCGCCATGGGACGCATTGGAGAAGTCTATCACCAGGAGCTTAAGGATACAATTTATCAAATTTGTGGACGTCGAGATGCGCAATGGGAGATGATCAAGACCAAGAAGGATGGATCAATTGCAGCTTTCATCCAGGAGCAGAACCAACATATTCGACGCCAGGAGAATCAGATGTGCACGGACAAGGAAGAACTGAAGAAGGCATTCGCGAAGATCAAGGAACTCCAAGAAGAACTCAAGACTACACGCGAAGATTACTTGGAGGAAATCAACGCGCTAGTAGGGAAGAATGACGACCTGGAGAAGAAGATTGGAGTATTCATGGGAAATCCAGTGCCAAAAGCAGAAGTCGACGAATGCACTTGTCCGGATAATTACATCATCATCGACGACACCGACTCGGAACCAAGTGAAGACGAATGGATTGATGAAGCTGGAGCAGACATCATGGAGTCTTCAACGGGTCAGAATTTTTAGTAGACCACCATATCAGTAGTAGTTTTCCCCCCATTTAGTAGTATAGTTCAAGCACTTTGTAACGCTAGTTAGATCGATTGTTTTGCCTTGTTTGGATTGATTGAGTGATATTGATTGAATTTGTCTCATGAGCATATGGGTAGTGTTTTCTCTCTAGACCCCATTCTATTCTTAATTCTCATCTTTTCTAAACCTATCAGATGCCTCCGAGACGCGACACCGGATTTGTTTTCCCGCCAGAGATCACCCAGTTGATTCAGCAACAGAATGCCCTGATGCAAGTGTTAGTTCAGAACCAAGGCAACAACAACAACAACCCACCGCCACCACCACCTGTTGATCACTTAGCCCGTTTCTTAAGGCTAAACCCGCCGGTGTTTTCCAGTAGCACCGAGCCGATTGTTGCAGATGATTGGCTCCGCAAAGTTGGAAGGGAGTTGACCACTGCAGGATGCACAGATGCGGAAAGAGTGCATTTTGCCGCACATCAGCTTGATGGACCCGCATCATCATGGTGGGAGAATTATACAGCCACGCACCCTATTGACACTGTCACATGGGACCAGTTTCAGCAAGCTTTCCGTACAGCTCATGTTTCAGCAGGAGCTATGGCTATGAAGAAGCGTGAGTTTCGCAACCTACGCCAAGGAGGACGCACCGTAGGCCAGTATGTGGAGGATTTCAGTAAGTTAGCACGTTATGCACCAGATGACGTTGCTACAGATGCAGCCAAGCAGGAGAAGTTTCTGGAAGGATTGAATGATGAGCTGAGTATGCAGTTGATGGTAGCAACTTTCAACAACTACCAGGAGCTGGTAGATAGAGCTCTCATGATTGAAGGGAAGCAACAGCAGATTGAAAACTGCAAGAGGAAGTATGGACAAGGGAAGTACAATTCTGGAGCCCAGCAGAAGCCACGATTTACCCCGAAGCCGGGAGGACAGTTTCAGCATACCCATGGAGGAGGTAGCTCGCACAACCATAATAGCTCCAAGAATGGTAATGGGAATGGAGGAGGAAACGGACAGAACCGCACCAACCCATCTACCCCAACCAAGAGAGATCTAAGTCACATTACCTGTTTCAAGTGCCAGAAGACGGGACATTACGCTACCGATTGTCCCGAAGCCCAGAATGGAAATGGCAATGGAAGCTCTGGGAAGAAGCCGAACCCGTTCAACAAAGGACATGTGAACCACGTGAGCGTGGAGGAGGTTGAAGCTCAGCCTGATGCAGTAATAGGTAAGTTTTTGGTTAAGTCATTTACTGCAACCGTTCTTTTCGATACTGGTGCATCGCATTCATACATATCAAGGGGATTCGTGAACAAGTTTAAGATGTCCACCCAAGTTCTCAAAAGCCCCATGTTAGTAACCTCGCCAGGAGCAGAGTATATGGCCACCCAAGGATGTTTTCAGATACCATTGGCCATTGGTAGGCATGTTTTCCCCTCAGACCTCATTGTTTTGGAATCGCAAGGTTTGGATGTGATTTTGGGAATGGATTGGCTATCGTTGTATGGAGGAAACATCGATTGTGCCAGCAAGACGATTTTGCTTACCACCCCAGAAGGAAAAAGGATCAAGTATGTATCCCGGCATATGCCGAAGAGGACTCAAGTGAATTCCTTATCAGGAGTTGTACAGGAGGAAGTACCAGTGGTGAAGGACTATCCGGATGTATTTCCAGAAGAATTGCCAGGCATGCCACCAGATAGAGACATTGAGTTCTTGATTGAACTTTTGCCAGGCACAGGGCCAATATCTAAGAGACCGTACAGGATGCCCGCAAAGGATTTGGAGGAAATTAAGAAGCAGATCAAGGAGCTACTGGATAAAGGCTATATTCGCCCAAGTTCGTCACCTTGGGGATCACCAGTACTTCTAGTGGAGAAGAAAGATGGATCACTAAGGATGGTTGTTGATTACCGAGGATTGAATGAAGTGACCATCAAAAACAAGTACCCACTGCCGATGATCAATGATTTGTTTGACCGCCTGCAAGGAGCTAAAGTATTTTCCAAGATCGATCTACGATCAGGATACCATCAGTTAAAGATTCGAGAGCAGGATATACCTAAGACGGCCTTTACCACCAGATATGGATTGTATGAGTATACCGTTATGTCATTTGGTCTGACTAACGCACCGGCCTATTTCATGAACCTAATGAACAAAGTGTTTATGGAGTTTTTGGATAAGTTCGTCGTGGTGTTCATTGATGATATTTTAATCTTTTCCAAGGATGAAGAAGAGCATGAGGAGCATTTACGATTGGTACTTGAGAAGCTCAGAGAACATCAGTTATATGCCAAGTTCAGTAAATGTGAGTTTTGGTTGAAGGAAGTTGGATTCCTTGGACATGTTATTTCTGGAGAAGGAATAGCAGTAGACCCTGCCAAGGTTGACACAGTGACAAGTTGGGAATCACCCACGACTGTTGGAGAAATCCGGAGTTTTCTTGGACTTGCAGGATACTACCGGAGATTTATCGAGAATTTCTCAAGGATTGCTAAGCCCATGACTGAGCTATTGAAGAAGGACACCAAATTCAATTGGACTGAGGAATGTGAAGCTAGTTTCCACGAGTTGAAGAAACGATTGGTTACCTCACCAGTGTTGATTCTGCCAGATCAACGCAAGGACTATGAAGTTTATTGCGACGCTTCTCGTCGAGGACTTGGAGCAGTGCTTATGCAGGAAGGAAGAGTTGTTTCGTATGCTTCACGACAACTTAAACCCCATGAGAAGAATTATGCTACGCACGATTTGGAATTAGCAGCCGTGGTGCATGCATTGAAAACGTGGAGACATTTTCTCATCGGAAACCATTGTGAGGTGTACACAGATCACAAGAGTTTGAAGTACATTTTCACGCAGAAGGAGTTAAACCTCAGACAGAGGAGATGGTTGGAGCTCATTAAGGATTATGATATGAGATTGCATTACCACCCTGGAAAGGCTAACGTAGTAGCAGACGCGTTGAGCCGCAAGAGTCATATCAACACCCTCATGACCGGAGAGTTACCCCAGGAGTTAGCCGAGGACCTACGCGAGCTATGTTTGGAGATAGTCCCAAGAGGCTATTTAGCGACATTGGAGATTCAGTCTACCTTGATGGAAAGGATCAGAGAAGCTCAGAAGTCAGACAAGGAGATTGAAGAGATAAAGGAGAAGATGAGCAAAGGAAAAGCCAAGGGATTTCGTGAGGATGAGCACGATACCTTACGGTTCGAGGACCGCGTATATGTACCAAATGATCCGGAGATCAGGAAGTTGATTTTGCAAGAAGCCCATGATTCACCGTACTCGATTCACCCAGGAAATACCCAGATGTATTTGGATTCAACGAGCTAGTCAAGTAGAGGCATACTAGTGACACTTTGTCTGTCTATGTATTCACACATGTACTAAGTTTCCGGTTAATACAATTCTAGCATGAATAATAAACATTTATCATGATATAAGGAAATATAAATAACAACTTTATTATTGCCTCTAGGGCATATTTCCTTCGAAGACATTGTCATTTCCCATCGTCACTGGATTAAGCCAGAATCTAGGTTTTTGATGTCTACTACACAACCTTCTTCTTGTAGACGTTGTTGGGCCTCCAAGTGTAGAGGTTTGTAGGACACTAGCAAATTTCCCTCAAGTGGATGACCTAAGGTTTATCAATCCGTGGGAGGCGTAGGATGAAGATGGTCTCTCTCAGGCAACCCTGCAACCAAATAACAAAGAGTCTCTTGTGTCCCCAACACACCCAATACAATGGTAAATTGTATAGGTGCACTAGTTCGGCGAAGAGATGGTGATACAAGTGCAATATGGATGGCAGATATAGGTTTTTGTAATCTGAAAATATAAAAACAACAAGGTAACTAATGATAAAAGTGAGCACAAACGGTATTGCAATGCTAGGAAACAAGGCCTAGGGTTCATACTTTCAGTAGTGCAAGTTCGCTCAACAATAATAACATAATTGGATCATATAACTATCCCTCAACATGCAACAAAGAGTCACTCCAAAGTCACTAATAGCGGAGAACAAATGAAGAGATTATGGTAGGCTACGAAACCACCTCAAAGTTATTCTTTCGGATTGATCTATTCAAGAGTTCATACTAGAATAACACCTTAAGACACATATCAACCAAAACCCTAATGTCACCTAGATACTCCAATGTCACCTCAAGTATCCGTGGGTATGATTATACGATATGCATCACATAATCTCAGATTCATCTATTCAAACCAACACAAAGTACTTCGAAGAGTGCCCCAAAGTTTCTACCGGAGAGTCAAGACGAAAACGTGTGCCAACCCCTATCCATAAGTTCACAAACGGAACCCGCAAGTTGATCACCAAAACATATATCAAGTAGATCACGTGAATATCCCATTGTCACCACAGATAAGCACATGCAGGACATACATCAAGTGTTCTCAAATCCTTAAAGACTCAATCCAATAAGATAACTTCAAAGGGAAAACTCAATCCATTACAAGAGAGTAGAGGGGGAGAAACATCATAAGATCCAACTATAATAGCAAAGCTCGCGATACATCAAGATCGTACCAAATCAAGAACACGAGAGAGAGAGAGAGATCAAACACATAGCTACTGGTACATACCCTCAGCCCCGAGGGTGAACTACTCCCTCCTCGTCATGGAGAGCGCCGGGATGATGAAGATGGCCACCGAAGAGGGATTCCCCCCTCCGGCAGGGTGCCGGAACGGGTCCCGATTGGTTTTTGGTGGCTACAGAGGCTTGCGGCGGAGGAACTCCCGATCTATTCTGTTCCCCGATGTTTTTAGGGTATAGGATATATAGGTGAAAGAAGTCGGTCAGGGGAGACATGAGGGGCCCATGAGGGTGGGGGCGCGCCCAGGGGGGCAGGCGCGCCTCCCTGCCTTGTGGCCACCTCGAAGCTTCCCTGACGTCTACTCCAATTCTCCTGGATTGCTTCCGTTCCAAAAATAACTCTCCTGAAGGTTTCATTCCGTTTGGACTCCGTTTGATATTCCTTTTCTTCGAAACACTGAAATAGGCAAGAAAACAACAATTTGGGCTGGGCCTCCGGTTAATAGGTTAGTCCCAAAAATAATATAAAAGTATAATAAAGCCCATAAACATCCAAAACAGATAATATAATAGCATGGAACAATCAAAAATTGTAGATACGTTGGAGACGTATCAGCATCCCCAAGCTTAATTCATGCTTGTCCTCGAGTAGGTAAATGATAAAAACAGAATTTTTGATGTGGAATGCTACCTAACATATTTATTCATGTAATTCTCTTTATTGTGGCAAGAATATTCAGATCCATAAGATTCAAAACAAAAGTTTAATATTGACATGAAAACAATAATACTTCAAGCATACTAACAAAGCAATCATGTCTTATTAAAATAACATGGCCAAAGCAAGCTATCCCTACAAAATCATATAGTCTGGCTATGCTCTATTTTCATCACACAAAATATTTAAATCATGCACAACCCCGATGACAAGCCAAGCAATTGTTTCATATTTTTGATGTTCTCAAACTTTTTCAATCTTCACGCAATACATGAGCGTGAGCCATGGACATAGCACTATAGGTGGAATAGAATGGTGGTTGTGGAGAAGACAAAAAGGAGAAGATAGTCTCACATCAACTAGGCGTATCAACAGGCTATGGAGATGCCCATCAATAGATATCAATGTGAGTGAGTAGGGATTGCCATGCAACGAATGCAGTAGAGCTATAAGTGTATGAAAGCTCAAAAAGAAACTAAGTGGGTGTGCATCCAACTCGCTTGCTCATGAAGACCTAGGCATTTTGAGGAAGCCCATCATTGGAATATACAAGCCAAGTTCTATAATGTAAAATTCCCACTAGTATATGAAAGTGATATCATAGGAGACTCTCTATTATGAAGATCATGGTGCTACTTTGAAGCACAAGTGTGGTAAAAGGATAGTAGCATTGTCCCTTCTCTCTTTTTCTCTCATTTTTTGTTTTGTTTTTTTGGGCCTTCTCCTTTTTTTGGCCTCTTTTTTCTCTCTTTTTTATTTTTCGTCCGGAGTCTCATCCCGACTTGTGGGGGAATCATAGTCTCCATCATCCTTTCCTCACTGGGACAATGCTCTAATAATGATGATCATCACACTTTTATTTACTTACAACTCAAGAATTGCAACTCAATACTTAGAACAAAATATGACTCTATATGAATGCCTCCGGCGGTGTACCGGGATGTGCAATGACTCATGAGTGACATGTATGAAAGAATTATGAAAGGTGGCTTTGCCACAAATACGATGTCAACTACATGATCATGCAAAGCAATATGACAATGATGGAGCGTGTCATAATAAACGGAACGGTGGTAAGTTGCATGGCAATATATCTCGGAATGGCTATGGAAATGCCATAATAGGTAGGTATGGTGGCTGTTTTGAGGAAGGTAATGGTGGGTGTAATGTACCGGCGAAAGTTGCGTGATACTAGAGAGGCTAGCAATGGTGGAAGGGTGAGAGTGCGTATAATCCATGGACTCAACATTAGTCATAAAGAACTCACATACTTATTGCAAAAATCTATTAGTTATCGAAACAAAGTACTACGTGCATGCTCCTAGGGGGGTAGATTGGTAGGAAAAGACCATCGCTCGTCCCCGACCGCCACTCATAAGGAAGACAATCAATAAATAAATCATGCTCCGACTTCATCACATAACGGTTCACCATACGTGCATGCTACGGGAATCACAAACTTTAACACAAGCATTTCTCAAATTCACAACTACTCAACTAGCATGACTCTAATATCCCATCTTCATATCTCAAAACAATTATCAAGCATCAAACTTCTCTTAGTATTCAACGCACTTATAAGAAAGTTTTTACTAATCTTGGATGCCTATCATATTAGGACTAATTTCACAATTAAAGCAAATTACCATGCTGTTCTAAAGACTCTCAAAATAATATAAGTGAAACATGAGAGTTCATCTATTTCTTCAAAATAAAACTACCGCCGTGCTCTAAAAGGATATAAGTGAAGCACTAGAGCAAATGACAAACTACTCCGAAAGATATAAGTGAAGATCAATGAGTAGTTGAATAATTATTTAGCTAAGTGAAGACTCTCCCATTTAATAATTTCAGATCTTGATATTTTATTCAAAGAGCAAGCAAAACAAAAGAAAATAAAATGACGCTCCAAGCAAAACACATATCATGTGGTGAATAAAAATATAGCTCCAAGTAGAGTTACCGATGAACGAAGACGAAAGAGGGGATGCCTTCTGGGGCATCCCCAAGCTTAGGCTCTTGGTTGTCCTTGAATATTATCTTGGGGTGCCTTGGGCATCCCCAAGCTTAGGCTCTTGCCACTCCTTATTCCATAGTCCATCGAATCTTTACCCAAAACTTGAAAACTTCACAACACAAAACTCAACAAAAAATCTCATGAGCTCCCTTAGCGAAAGAAAACAAACCACCACTTAAAGGTACTGTAATGAACTTATTCTTTATTTATATTGGTGTTAAACCTACTGTATTCCAACTTATGTATGGTTCATACCCTCCGATACTACTCATAGATTCATCAAAATAAGCAAACAACACATAGAAAACAGAATCTGTCAAAAACAGAACAGTCTGTAGTAATCTGCATCAAACGCAAACTTCTGGAACTCATACAAATCTACCAAAATAGGAAGACTTAGATAATTTGATTATTGATCTACTGCAATTGGAATCAGTATTTTATCACTTTCTGGTGATTTTTAACAATTTTTTTTGTGAGCAGAAAGTTTCTGATTTTTTCAGCAAGATCAAATAACTATCATCCAAGAAGATCCTATAGGTTTTACTTGGCACAAACACTAATTAAAACATAAAACCACATCTAACCAGAGGCTAGATCAAATATTTACTAAACAGAACCAAAAATCAAGAAACAAAAATAAAATTGGGTTGCCTCCCAACAAGCTCTAACGTTTAACGCCCCTAGCTAGGCATGATGATTTCAATGATGCTCACAAAAAAGATAAGAATTGAAACATAAAGAGAGCATCATGAAGAATATGACTAGCACATTTAAGTCTAACCCACTTCCTATGCATAGGGATTTTGTGAGCAAACAACTTATGGGAACAAAAATCTACTAGCATAGGAAAGCAAAACAAGCATAACTTCAAAACTTTAAGCACATAGAGAGGAAACTTGATATTATTGCAATTCCTACAAGCATATATTCCTCCCTCATAATTTTTCAGTAGCATCATGAATGAATTAAACAATATAACCATCACATAAAGCATTATTCTCATGATGCACAAGCATAGAGTTTGTATTGCTCTCCACATAAGCAAATTTCTTCTCATGAATAATAGTGGGAGCAAACTCAACATAATAATTATCATGTGAGGCATAATCCAATTGAAAATTAAAATCATGATGACAAATTTCATGGTTATCTTTATTCTTTATAGCATACGTGTCATCACAATAATCATCATAAATAGGAGGCATGCTTTCATCATAATAAATTTTCTCATCAAAACTTGGGGACTAAACATATCATCTTCATCAAACATAGCTTCCCCAAGCTTGTGGCTTTGCATATCATTAGCATCATGGATATTCAAGGAATTCATACTAACAACATTGCAATCATGCTCATCATTCAAAGATTTAGTGCCAAACATTTTAATGCATTCTTCCTCTAGCAATTGAGCACAATTATCGGAATCCTTATTTTCACGGAAGACATTAAAAAGATGAAGCATATGAGGCACCCTTAATTCCATTTTTTGTAGTTTTCTTTTATAAACTAAACTAGTGATAACACAAGAAACAAAAAGATTCGATTGCAAGATCTAAAGATATACCTTCAAGCACTCACCTCCCCGGCAACGGCGCCAGAAAAGAGCTTCGTGTCTACTACACAACCTTCTTCTTGTAGACGTTGTTGGGCCTCCAAGTGCAGAGGTTTGTAGGACAGTAGCAAATTTCCCTCAAGTGGATGACCTAAGATTTATCAATCCGTGGGAGGCGTAGGATGAAGATGGTGTCTCTCAAACAACCCTGCAACCAAATAACAAAGATTCTCTTGTGTCCCCAACACACCCAATACAATGGTAAATTGTATAGGTGCACTAGTTCGGCGAAGAGATGGTGATACAAGTGCAATATGGATGGTAGATATAGGTTTTTGTAATCTGAAAATATAAAAACAACAAGGTAACTAATGATAAAAGTGAGCACAAACGGTATTGCAATGCTAGGAAACAAGGCCTAGGGTTCATACTTTCACTAGTGCAAGTTCGCTCAACAATAATAACATAATTGGATCATATAACTATCCCTCAACATGCAACAAAGAGTCACTCCAAAGTCACTAATAGCGGAGAACAAATGAAGAGATTATGGTAGGCTACGAAACCACCTCAAAGTTATTCTTTCGGATCGATCTATTCAAGAGTTCATACTAGAATAACACCTTAAGACACATATCAACCAAAACCCTAATGCCACCTAGATACTCCAATGTCACCTCAAGTATCTGTGGGTATGATTATACGATATGCATCACATAATCTCAGATTCATCTATTCAAACCAACACAAAGTACTTCGAAGAGTGCCCCAAAGTTTCTACCGGAGAGTCAAGACGAAAACGTGTGCCAACCCCTATCCATAAGTTCACAAACGGAACCCGCAAGTTGATCACCAAAACATATATCAAGTAGATCACGTGAATATCCCATTGTCACCACAGATAAGCACATGCAGGACATACATCAAGTGTTCTCAAATCCTTAAAGACTCAATCCAATAAGATAACTTCAAAGGGAAAACTCAATCCATTACAAGAGAGTAGAGGGGGAGAAACATCATAAGATCCAACTATAATAGCAAAGCTCGCGATACATCAAGATCGTACCAAATCAAGAACACGAGAGAGAGAGAGAGAGAGAGAGAGAGAGAGAGAGAGATCAAACACATAGCTACTGGTACATACCCTCAGCCCCGAGGGTGAACTACTCCCTCCTCGTCATGGAGAGCACCGGGATGATGAAGATGGCCACTGGAGAGGGATTCCCCCCTCTGGCAGGGTGCCGGAACGGGTCCTGATTGGTTTTGGTGGCTACAGAGGCTTGCGGCGGCGGAACTCCCGATCTATTCTGTTCCCCGATGTTTTTAGGGTATATGGATATATATAGGCGAAAGAAGTCGGTCAGGGGAGCCACGAGGGGCCCACGAGGGTGGGGGCGCGCCCAGGGTGGCAGGCGCGCCTCCCTGCCTCGTGGTCACCTCGAAGCTTCCCTGACGTCTGCTCCAAGTCTCCTGGATTGCTTCCGTTCCAAAAATAACTCTTCCGAAGGTTTCATTCCGTTTGGACTCAGTTTGATATTCCTTTTCTTCGAAACACTGAAATAGGCAAGAAAACAACAATTTGGGCTGGGCCTCCGGTTAATAGGTTAGTCCCAAAAATAATATAAAATTGTATAATAAAGCCCATAAACATCCAAAACAGATAACATAATAGCATGGAACAATCAAAAATTATAGATACGTTGGAGACATATCAGTTTTCACCCCGAAGAACCAGTCCGAGCATATGGAGGCAATGCCTTCAACAAGATAACGACGTAAAAACATCACCATTGCCAGGTATAACCAACTCGAATCTGACCTAGGCTTTCAGCTCGAAGCCATAGAGTGGGTGCTCGAGTAGCACCACCATTGACATCTCTCATGTGTTTTCGCCACCACTATTGTGCGATCGCAGCAACTACATGCGATATGCAGCCGTCTTTGATGTAGGAACATCCCTCTACGTCTAGCCGCCATCCATAGTTTGCATCTCATTGCTAAAGCCAACCACCGGATCTCGAGCGAGGAGCCCTCACGAAGGCCTTTTGGTAGCCACCACAAACTGTAGTGAGGTCGTCGCCGTGGGAACACCAAAGACGGAGCACATCACTGCAGATTACCACCTCGCAGGAGAGAGCTCTGCCCAGGCCCGTAAACCGAGGGGCCAATATGACCAGAATAGGTGCACGAAAGGCAGATCACCATCGCTAGATCACGAGGTGCACATCCACCGGGTCAATGCTGATGTGGTCACCTATCACAGGTAGGGTCAAGGGTCCATCATTCGGGACCTACATGAGGCCCATCATCACAATAGGCAGGTCCCTGGACCATGCCAGCATTCGGATACTTACATTGGGATGTCCACTCGGACGACTCGACGACACTCGGATGATCACACACCACCCGGCTAATGGACCACCACTTGGACATAGAAGGTAGGAGGGCGTTGTGGGAGCTGCAATGGTTGAGGGATCCTAAGTCGTCCACTAAATAGAGTCATAGCTACCGTTACCTGTAACTGTCGTAGTAGAGGCTCATTATACTAGTAACTGACCTATTCAGTGTCATTAAATGCCCAAACGACATGGAGGACGTGGGCTGCAGCGCACTCTATATAAGCCGCACCCCCCTCCATGGCCGGGCACGAGCAATCTTCGTAACCATACCCATCAAATCAAAGCAAGCCCCAGGGCACGAGACGTAGGGCTTTTACCTCCGCCGAGAGGGGCCTGAACTCGTTAAACACCGAGCGTTACACCTGCGTTGTAGCTAGGTTATGCCCCTTATTCGTACCCCTAGTACTCATTGTCAGGATCGTAACCCCGACAAGTGCCGCGTGTCCTGACCGGAGCCCTGCCGTCGTGCGTCCCAACCACCGTCATTTGGGAGACGCCATAAAGCACACCCGAAGTCGTGCCACCTGGAAGTCACCGCCTCCCTGGAAGAAGAGTCCGCCGATGGCCTAGGCCACTCTGTCGTTTGAGCGACACCATGCCTCGCTGGACTGACATATCCCAACGCCCCACATGAAAGAGGAATTCCTGCCACCGCGAATCACCGATGAACTTTGCTCAGGCAAAGTTTGCCGGCGCCGGCAGGAGGGGGCGGCGGCGGTGCTGCCCGGGTGCTCGCCTGAGCCGCCTCCTGCACACAACACATGGGCTTGATCCGGGTTGTTTCGGGAGCAACAATCGGACTTTCTACCCATCCAATTTCATTCCTATTCAGATTAGAAGTGTGTCTTGCCAATGTATGGTGTGCGTTTCAAACAAACGAATTATGTAGTTCCATATGGCGTTACTTTTTTTTTTGGCGGGCACCATAGGGCACTACTAATATCTAGAAACTTTGTGGGACGCCGGGGTGACTTATTCCTGTCCGCTAATTAGACCCACCTGACACACACCAAGATTTTGCACGACGTGTCCCGCTCACATCTTCTTGTCACATTGATTGGATTTGGCTTGACCTCACGTGTTTCTCGCCAAACCACTATTATTGTTTTTAACAAACCCTAGCTACACGCTACTGTTTAGCTGCATGTATAAAGCGCGGCCTTTTATGGTTGGAAAACAGGCGCAAAATCAGTAGGAGCAACACAGGCATCACACGAACAGTACGCAGCGCCAGCATAAATTGAGGTCATGCCATGCAGCGAGCAAAGAAAAATAAATATATCATGAAATAAGTACTTATATTTTAAAGAAAATAAAAACAATATATGTCTAACTAATTCCCGGGAAAAAAAGTCTAACTAAAACATGAGCATTGCTATACACTGCAGTATGTACAACAGGTAGCCGTTAAATTGAGAGTGTGTCAGAGCAGAGAGGATGCTCTCTCAGACTAGTTAAACGAGATGAGAGTCATGCATTTTGCAGCATGCGGTAGGCATGTATGTGATGCCCGTTGCGTTGTGCACCGGGTCTTTATGGTTCTCACGCGTGCGACCTCTATATATATCGCCTCACCCCTCTCCGCTCGCACTTGACTTCTCTCTTCTTGCCGCCTCCTCCTCCTCCTCTTCTTCCCACCCACACAGACACAGGCTACGCAAGGTTTTTCCTCCCCTCTCAAGTCTCAACTACCCAACACGCTTCTCGCCGATTTCATTTCACGACATTTTCCTCCCGATCTTCATGCCAAAGCTTCTCGCCATCTCCATCTTGCCGTTTATTTTGGTCGTAGCCAAGCACTGAATCTTCAACACGCTTGCCGTTTATTTTGCAGAGCGGCGAGGGAGGAGAAGGAAGAGGAGCGGGGGATGGCGGGCTGCGGTGAAGCCAAGACATCATCGGTTTCCATGGATGAAGAGGTAAGCTCCCCATAGCCTCTGTGTATTGTCTGCCGGCGGAACACTGATGCATGATCGATGATTACAATTTTCAAGTTCTTCTGTCGGTAGTCTCCGACATCCCCGCGACTTGATTGCAATGGTTTCCTTGGCTGAGCCTTCTGAATTATGGGAGACTCGTAGAGTCGTAGTTGGTTAGTATAACTTGGTAGAGAGATGGGTGGAGTGAGTAATACGTTCAGATATTAGCTGTACATGAACGCCATTGATGCATAACAGAGAAAGCTTGGGAGTTCCAACTAACCCAACTTGGGGAAACAGGGCTTGCTTAGGAAGCTGTTCTCAGTCAGTATTACCCTGTGCCCTGTCCCTGTCCACCCTACCTTTCTCACACAAATATGCAGAGTAAGCTCGTCAATTATCTCTGTTCTCCCATGAGCGTGTCACTGGCCATGTCATTTCTCCTTTTTCTGTTTGATTGCCTGTAGTGCTTCGCTAGCCAGTAAATAAAATGTCTAACTTTTGTCAGTTCTCTGAAACTGAAGTGTTACAGTATTTGGGTGCATCTTAATTTGGAACTTGAGTACTAGAAGCGGTTTTAATCCGCAAAATTGCCGTTTTAACCATTCAGAGCAAGTTCCTAGAGAGCATTACCCAACGCGCTCGCGCACCTTAATGAAGAAGACGCTCTTATCCTCAGCACCTACTTAGCAAACCAGCAATGTCCTAATCTATTAAAGACGGATTCTGCACCATCGGTTACGTGCAGCCATGGCAGATTGCTCCTACTGACACCACGCGCACCAACATTTGCTAACGACGTACCGTACCTAGAAGCAACTAATGAAGGGCAGGAAGGCTAAACTCTACGCAGTCTGATGTCTGCGTGCGACTCAACAATCTATTGAGCGATCAAAAGGCTCCGAAGGAAACAAAGGTGATGTGCGTGTGCGTCCATGATGGCTGACGGGCTGCCGCTTGTCTGCGCACGCTGCTGCTGTCACACTTTCACTGGCCGCCACACTGGCACTGCCCAAGCAAGAATCTCTCACCTGACCCGCCCGCGTCACCTCTGCAGGCTGCAACCAGCTGCAGCCGCATGAGCTAGCAACGTACTACTAGTACAGCACGAACGAACAAACACCTGTGGTGTGGTACCTTCCCATGTCAGCAGCAGTTCACCACGGCGCCAAGAAGTCGACACGGCGGCAGCGAGCCCTCCGGTCTCAGGATCGATCGGAGTCGGAGCCTTGCGTCGCTTTCGTGGGCTTTGTTAGGGGATCGCCATCGCTAGATCGCTCACATGTTTTTAGTGCCTTCTCGTGGATCAGGGGCAACCACGTCGATCGCCATGATTTTGTTGCTGGTTTGGCTCCCTCGTGTCCAGTGGCCGCGAAAAGGGGGGTTCGTGAACGCTCCCGCTTTTGGCCAAATCTTTCGGCCGTCCGTCGGTTTCGGCGATCGGAAAGGCAGCCGAGCCGATTGATCCCCCTCTCGTCTAGGCTGGGATCGATATAGGCGAAGCGTCTTATTTAATACTGCATTGGTAGGGTCTTAAACTCAAGACCTCTTGGCTCTGATACCATATTAAATTCATGCATCAGCCAACTCATCCAAAAGTCCGAACTGATAGAGGAAGGTGGGCAATATATCTCAACAGGGATAATTGTCTGTCTGTGTAATGTACACTGAGCAGACGGATAAGCGTGCGTGCGTACATGCATGCATCTTTCTTCCGTCCGTCCAGGCCTGCAGGGAGCTTTGGAACCTGATCCCGTAGCTTTCTCCCTCGCGTTTGGCGGAGGCCCTGTCTCTGCTCCGTCTCGTATATTTATTTTCTTCTGATACTGATACAGTGTCTTGTTCTTCTTCAGGCGTGCGGCATAGAGAAGAAGTTTGGCGGGATGGCGCCCAAGAAGCCTCTCATATCAAAGGTAACAGCGCTAGCAGCCAGAAATAAGCACTGTCGAGCAGCGCATGAAATATCTATGGGTCTCTAGAAGAAGACGTTTCCTTGATTTGGTCTGGTTGCATGCTAATAATGCAGGACCATGAGCGTGCCTACTTCGACTCCGCAGATTGGGTCCTTGGCAAGGTCAGACAACATAACACAACAACTTATTCAGCCATGACATATCTTCATTCAGAACTGCATCTCACCATGCATGCTTAATCGATCTCCTGCCATTTTCTCCAGCAAGCTGCAAACAGCAGCTCAACGGCTGCGGTCGAATCGCTCAAGCCCAAGCTCAAGGTCAGTACAACAGCGGGAAGCTTCAGCCCAGCTAAACGATACTGTCAGTCAGGTCAACTGATGCTATTTTTTCCTGCTTGCTTCTTCAGAGAACTCCTCATCCCCAGCTTCCCCCTCGCAAGCCCACCTGTGCGTCTGGCTGAGACACAAGGTAAGAGGAGGAACCCTCAAAGTCGCAGGATTTTTCACACTGCAGATTCACCTACGTGACAGTTGTTGCTTCTTGTAGGGGGTCACACTGCAGCAGCAGCAGCCAGCAGGTGAAGAGCTCGTAGGGAGGAGAGGAGCGAGCTCGGATTAATGTTGTTTAGCTGCTCCCAAATTCGTAATGTAGGAAACAACTTTGCATGCGAATTGGCTTGGCACTTGCTGCCTCTACGTCTGTCACAAGTGATTAACCGTCGCTATCATGGTTATCGAGTCGGATGGCATTTGCTGTTTCAGCAACCTTGCTACTATATTCGCCCTAAAATAACAAGCTCCATACAAATAAAAACCTAAGAACTGGTCAAATCTTACTCTTTTCAGGATTAAACTGAGAAACTATTACGCGTTAGGGTAGTAGTTATCGTCTATCATTGACTTGCTTGGTTCTGTTATTTTGTATCACATGGTTGCTGACTTAATTGTTTTGCCTAATGTGTCGCTAACTTGTAAGATTATCGTATACACTCCGAACTGAGTAAACATACCATCCGTATTCGTATTCGAGTAATATCCGCTTTGGGCTCGTATCCTATAACATCCATACTCGCATTTGGGGTTGCTTTGAAATACGAAAACAAAAGCGACCAGGGCATTATCCGATCTTTCCGTGACTAATTCTACTACTTACGTTCTTATCGGAAAAATCTACCTCATGATGAGATACGTGGATTTTTTAAAATATTTTCATTTCCAAAATTTCAAATCTATACTATCAAATTAAGAAATTGCAAAAGCACAAAAAGGGTATACTTTTCATGATTATCCCGGACGAAAAGGCCTCTTAATTGCAGGGCCGAACGAAAACTGGTCTTTTCTTTGATGTTGTTGAGGCCAAGCAAAAGAAAAGAACTCCTCATTGCGCACGCAACTCAAACCTCCTCTCCCCATGCAACCATGCGCCCGGGCATCCACTACACACCAGAGCTCCTCCTGGCCAAACCCTCGTGCCATGAGGACCATATCGACGAGGAGAATCCATTTAGACGGAGAACCATTTGAACTGTGCATCGTCGAGGACGAATTTCACCTTTCCATCTACCCCGACCATTGCAAGCCTACATCATGCTCGATGAGAAAAACTCAAACTAATCGCACACAACTACTCATCTAGATGCGCCAAGCTCCTAAACTTTGCCCCACGTCATATTGTTGTTATTGGCAGAGTTGGCAACATCCGGCTCACGTCCACGGATGGCACAGGTCATGGTGCGCGCAGACAATGACACTAATAGCATGAGGGACAATGACTACGAGGTTTGCAACATCTAGATCAGTAGATGGATGAGAGTAATTACAAAAGTTTTCACCGAGCATGATATAAGCTTGCGACGGTCGGCGTATGTTGAAAGACGAAATTCCTTCTTCACAATGCACGGTTCAAACTATTCTTCACTTGAATGATTTTCATCATTGACAAGGTCCTAATGGTGCGAGGATTTGGCGAGGGAGCTTCGGAGAGGAGAACCTTTTTCGTTGTTGTGGGTAGGAAGACGGATGCGACTGTTCTACACCCGAGCTCATGTGACCTTAGGTGAACAGCAAGATAAAAAAATGAAAATAAAATTTAAAAATTCTAAACTTTTTGTGTGAAACATTGACGAAATGTTTGTTGGCTTGCAAAATTTCATAATCATCGAGATACGTGGAAATCGTGACGAAAAAGACAAAATCGATACTCCAGAATGCGTTTGAAAATTACATTTTGGAGCATGGTTTTTTTTTTGCCACCATTTCCACGAATGTCATATGGAGATGAAATTTTGCGAGCCAACAAACATTTTGTCAATGTTTCACACAAAAAAGTTCAGAATTTTATGTTTTCTTCATTTTTTAAACCGTTCACCCGAGCTCACATGAGCTCGGGTGTAGAACAACACTTTCGGTAGGAAGACTTCCTTCTTCGCAGTTGTGGGCAACTAAGACTCCTTTACTTATGTGTGTTACGCGAACGCATACTTTTTGTCCGGGACACAGCAAAAAGTACCTTTTTGTCTTCATGGGCAGCGACAGGGTCATACTTACACAATATTTGAATTTGGTAGCATATATCGAATTTCGTAAAAAGACAAAAAATTCTTTAAGAAAATCCAAATATGTTTCACCTGACTTGATATACAAACTTCACATTTATCTAGTGTGATGTGAAAGTTTTTTAGAATAATGTGATGTGAAAGTTGAAACCGGCTTGCTTATGCAACTAGGACTGCATTAAATGCTGAAACTTTTTTAAAAAGTAAGTTTCAACTTCCACACAGAAGAGAATGGTAGAATATGTCCTTGTCTATAAACGAATTACTTATTGATTTCCAATTACGGGATTTGCCATGTGATGGTTTAGTTGGGCCCTCGGTCTATTGGGCTCCTCATATAGCATTTTTTAACTTGTGGTACACAGATTGGATTATAGGCCTGAAGACAGGCTCATGGGTACCTATTCAACTTGCAGCCCAACTTCACATCAATTTTTCTCACAGAATTCTAAAAAAAAATCGCAAACACAGTAGAAAAAGAGCTTATTTCGAGAAGACCATCAATTTCAAGAATTAGAAAAGTGATATTTCTAGGAAAACGTACACCATCCTTTCTCCGATTATATTGTAATATACATAGCCTACACTAATCTTTCACGCTGCGTGTTGTCCTTTTTCATTTGCCATTATTTTCTTTCACTAAAGAAGTAATGACCGGATTCTACAAAAGAAAAAGAAAAACAAGGTCCTTGCCTATGTTCTAAACACAAGACACGACAGCGGCATATATGTACTGCAAAAGCAGACGACATGCTTGAATTCGACTGGACCTTACAAGAAATGCTAGGTGCAGGCAAGTGCATGAGCTCCTGCATTGTCATGTTTGCCAGCCTGCCTGGGCGACGGTATACCACTAGTACCTTGCAAGTACGAAGTACCTAAGGCCATCTCCACCGCGCGACCCCAAAACGTCCGGGTCTGTCCATTTAAAGTTAAACGGACAAATGGGACGACCCAACGCGCAACTCCATCCGTAAAAAACGTCCGTTTCTGGTCCGTCTCACCCCATCCTGGACCCAAGTTTGAGTTGGGTTTGCGTCAATAGCGGACACGTGCGGACACTTTCTGGGTCGTCCTCGTCCGGCAGTGTCCCATTTGCATGTGACCCTGGCCCGCCTGTCATCCTCTCTCCTCTTCTCTCTCACGTGGCCCACCATGCCCACCTACCATTCTCTCTCTCCATCTTTTCCTCCTCCCCATGCCGGTGCACACCACGGTGCTGCAGCCGTGGGCGAGCGCGGCGCGCGCTGGAGCGCGGGCGCGGGAGAGCGGCGTGCGGCGCGGCTGCGGGCGTGGAGAGGCGAGGCGACCACGGTCGCGGTGGTGGGCGACGGGCGGCGGGGCGCGGCTACAGGCGCAGCTTCGCGCGGCGTCGAGGTGGGGCGGGGCGGGCCGGTGGCTGTGGGGGAGGGCGGCGAGCTCGCGTGGGCGGGCAGGGGCGAGCGCGCGAGCGCGCACGGCAGGTGAGCGCGCGCGGTGCGGCAGTAGGGGCGAGCGCGGGTGGGGGCGCGCGGCGCGGGCGTGGGCGAGCGCGCGCGGGCAGGGGCGGGCGTGTTAGAAATATGCCCTAGGGGCAATAATAAATTGGTTATTATTATATTTCCTTGTTCATGATAATCGTTTATTATCCATGCTAGAATTGTATTGATAGGAAACTCAAATACATGTGTGGATACATAGACAACACCATGTCCCTAGTAAGCCTCTAGTTGACTAGCTCGTTGATCAATAGATCGTTATGGTTTCCTGACTATGGACATTGGATGTCGTTGATAACGGGATCGCATCATTAGGAGAATGGTGTGATGGACAAGACCCAATCCTAAGCCTAGAACAAGATCGTGTAGTTCGTTTGCTAAGAGCTTCTCTAATGTCAAGTGTCATTTTCTTAGACCATGAGATTGTGCAACTCCCGGATACCGTAGGAATGCTTTGGGTGTACCAAACGTCACAACGTAACTGGGTGGCTATAAAGGTGCACTACAGGTATCTCCCAAAGTGTCTGTTGGGTTGGCACGAATCGAGACTGGGATTTGTCAGTCCGTGTAAATGGAGAGGTATCTCTGGGCCCACTCGGTAGGACATCATCATAATGTGCACAATGTGACCAAGGAGTTGATCACGGGATGATGTGTTACGGAACGAGTAAAGAGACTTGCCGGTAACGAGATTGAACAAGGTATCGGGATACCGACGATCGAATCTCAGGCAAGTAACATACCGATAGACAAAGGGAATTGTATACGGGATTGATTGAATCCCCGACATCGTGGTTCATCCGATGAGATCATCGTGGAACATGTGGGAGCCAACATGGGTATCCAGATCCCGCTGTTGGTTATTGGCCGGAGAACGTCTCGGTCATGTCTGCATGGTTCCCGAACCCGTAGGGTCTACACACTTAAGGTTCGATGACGCTAGGGTTATAGGGAATAGATATACGTGGTTACCGAATGTTATTCGGAGTCCCGGATGAGATCCCGGACGTCACGAGGAGTTCCGGAATGGTCCGGAGGTAAAGATTTATATATGGGAAGTCCTGTTTTGGTCACCGGAAAAGTTTCGGGTGCTATCGGTAACATACCGGGACCACCGGGAGGGTCCCGGGGGGTCCACCAGGTGGGGCCACTGGCCCCAGAGGGCTGCGTGGGCCAAGTGTGGGAATGGACCAGCCCCTAGGTGGGCTGGTGCGCCTCCCACAAAGGGGCCCAAGGCGCAGGGAAAGGGAAACCCTAGGCTCAGATGGGCCTAAGGCCCACCTAGTGGTGCGCCCCCCTCTCTTCCCCTCTGGCCGCCCCCCTAGATGCATCTAGGGTTGGCCGCACCCCTTGCGGGGGAAACCCTAGATGGGGGCGCAGCCCCTCCCCCTCCCCTATATATAGTGGGGGTTTTGGGGCTGCCATAGACATGAGAACATCTCTCTCTTGGCGCAGCCCTGCCCCTCTCCCTCCTCGTCCCTCGCAGTGCTTGGCGAAGCCCTGCTGGAGTGCCACACTCCTCCATCACCACCATGCCGTTGTGCTGCTGCTGGACGGAGTCTTCCCCAACCTCTCCCTCTCTCCTTGCTGGATCAAGGCGTGGGAGACGTCACCGGGCTGCACGTGTGTTGAACGCGGAGGCGCCGTGGTTCGGCGCTTAGATCGGAACCAACCGCGATCTGAATTGCTACGAGTACGACTCCTTCATCCGCGTTCTTGCAACGCTTCCGCTTAGCGATCTACAATGGTATGTAGATGCACTCCCCTTCCCCTCGTTGCTAGATTACTCCATAGATTGATCTTGGTGATGCGTAAATTTTTTTGAATTTCCGCTACGTTACCCGACAGTGGCATCATGAGCTAGGTCTATGCGTAGTTTCTATGCACGAGTAGAACACAAAGTAGTTGTGGGCGTCGATTTTGTCAATTTACTTGCCGTTACTAGTCTTATCTTGATTCGGCGGCATCGTGGGATGAAGCGGCCCGGACCGACCTTACACGTACTCTTACGTGAGACAGGTTCCACCGACTGACATGCACTAGTTGCATAAGGTGGCTAGCGGGTGTCTATCTCTCCCACTTTAGTCGGATCGGATTCGATGAAAAGGGTCCTTATGAAGGGTAAATAGAAATTGGCATATCACGTTGTGGTTTTTGCGTAGGTAAGAAACGTTCTTGCTAGAAACCCATAGCAACCACGTAAAACATGCAACAACAATTAGAGGACGTCTAACTTGTTTTTGCAGGGTATGCTATGTGATGTGATATGGCCAAAAGGATGTGATGAATGATATATGTGATGTATGAGATTGATCATGTTCTTGTAATAGGAATCACGACTTGCATGTCGATGAGTATGACAACCGGCAGGAGCCATAGGAGTTGTCTTAATTTATTGTATGACCTGCGTGTCAATAAAAAACGCCATGTAATTACTTTACTTTATTGCTAACCGTTAGCCATAGTAGTAGAAGTAATAGTTGGCGAGACAACTTCATGAAGACACAATGATGGAGATCATGATGATGGAGATCATGGTGTCATGCCGGTGACAAAGGTGATCATGCCGCGCCTCGAAGATGGAGATCTAAGGCGCAAGATGATATTGGCCATATCACGTCACTTTATGATTTGCATGTGATGTTTGTCATGTTTACATCTTATTTGCTTAGAACGACGGTAGCATAAATAAGATGATCCCTCACTAAAATTTCAAGAGACGTGTTTCCCCTAACTGTGCACCGTTGCGAAGATTCGTTGTTTCGAAGAGCCACGTGATGATCGGGTGTGATAGATTCTAACGTTCGCATACAACGGGTGTTGACGAGCCTAGCATGTACAGACATGGCCTCGGAACACATGCGAAACACTTAGGTTGACTTGACGAGCCTAGCATGTACGGACATGGCCTCGGAACACAAGAGATCGAAAGGTCGAACATGAGTCGTACAGTAGATGCGATCAACATGGAGATGTTCACCGATGATGACTAGTCCGTCTCACGTGATGATCGGACACGGCCTAGTTTGACTCGGATCATGTATCACTTAGATGACTAGAGGGATGTCTATCTGAGTGGGAGTTCATTAAATAATCAGATGAACTTAATTATCATGAACATAGTCAAAAGGTCTTTGCAAATTATGTCATAGCTTACGCTATAGTTCTACTGTTTAAGATATGTTCCTAGAGAAAATTTAGTTCAAAGTTGATAGTAGCAATTATGCGGACTGGGTCCGTAAACTGAGGATTGTCCTCATTGCTGCACAGAAGGCTTATGTCCTTAATGCACCGCTCGGTGTGCTGAACCTCAGCGTCGTCTGTAGATGTTGCGAAACATCTGACATACACGTTTTTGTTGGGGAACGTAGCAGAAATTCAAAATTTTCTATGCATCACCAAGATCAATCTATGGAGTAATCTGGCAACGAGGGGAAGGGGAGTGCATCTACATACCCTTGTAGATCGCGATGCGGAAGCGTTGCAAGAACGCGGATGAAGGAGTCGTACTCGTAGCGATTCAGATCGCGGTTGATTCCGATCTAAGCACCGAAGAACGGTGCCTCCGCGTTGAACACACGTGCAGCCCGGTGACGTCTCCCACGCCTTGATCCAGCAAGGAGAGAGGGAGAGGTTGGGGAAGACTCCATCCAGCAGCAGCACGACGGCGTGGTGGTGATGGAGGTGCATGGCAATCCCGCAGGGCTTCGCCAAGCACCGCGGGAGAGGAGGAGGAAGAGAGGTAGGGCTTGCGCCAAGAGAGACCGGAAAACTCATGTAATGGGCAGCCCTAGACCTCAACCATATATAGGGGGGAGGGGGCTGCGCCCCCTCTAGGGTTCCCACCCCAAGGGGTGGCGGCCAGCCCTAGATCCCATCTAGGGGGGCAGCCAAGGGGAGGAGAGGGGGGGCGCCACTAGGGTGGGCCTTAAGGCCCATCTGGACCTAGGGTTTGCCCCCTCCCACTCTCCCATGCGCCTTGGGCCTTGGTGGGGGGGCGCACCAGCCCACCTGGGGCTGGTCCCCTCCCACACTTGGCCACGCAGCCTTCTGGGGCTGGTGGCCCCACTTGGTGGACCCCCAGGACCCTCCCGGTGGTCCTGGTACATTACCAATAACACCCGAAACTTTTCCGGTGACCAAAACAGGACTTCCCATATATAAATCTTTACCTCCGGACCATTCCAGAACTCCTCGTGACGTCCGGAATCTCATCCGGGACTCCGAACAACATTCGGTAACCAAGTACATACTTTCCCTATAACCCTAGCGTCATCGAACCTTAAGTGTGTAGACCCTACGGGTTCGGGAACCATGCAGACATGACCGAGACGTTCTCCAGTCAATAACCAAAAGCGGGATCTGGATACCCATGTTGGCTCCCACATGTTCCACGATGATCGCATCGGATGAACCACGATGTCGGGGATTCAATCAATCCCGTATTCAATTCCCTTTGTCTATCGGTATGTTACTTGCCCGAGATTCGATCGTCGGTATCCCGATACCTTGTTCAATCTCGTTACCGGCAAGTCTCTTTACTCGTTCCGTAACTCACATCATCCCGTGATCAACTCCTTGGTCACATTGTGCACATTATGATGATGTCCTACCGAGTGGGCCCAGAGATACCTCTCCGTTTACACGGAGTGACAAATCCCAGTCTCGATTCGTGCCAACCCAACAGACACTTTCGGAGATACCTGTAGTGCACCTTTATAGCCACCCAGTTACGTTGTGACGTTTGGTACACCCAAAGCATTCCTACGGTATCCGGGAGTTGCACAATCTCATGGTCTAAGGAAATGATACTTGACATTAGAAAAGCTCTGAGCAAACGAACTACACGATCTTGTGCTAGGCTTAGGATTGGGTCTTGTCCATCACATCATTCTCCTAATGATGTGATCCCGTTATCAACGACATCCAATGTCCATGGTCAGGAAACCGTAACCATCTATTGATCAACGAGCTAGTCAACTAGAGGCTTACTAGGGACATGGTGTTGTCTATGTATCCACACATGTATCTGAGTTTCCTATCAATACAATTCTAGCATGGATAATAAACGATTATCATGAACAAGGAAATATAATAATAACCAATTTATTATTGCCTCTAGGGCATATTTCCAACAGTCTCCCACTTGCACTAGAGTCAATAATCTAGTCCACATCACCATGTGATTAACACTCATAGGTCACATCACCATGTGACCAACATCCAAAGAGTTTACTAGAGTCAACAATCTAGTTCACATCACTATGTGATTAACACTCAATGAGTTCTGGTTTGATCATGTTATGCTTGTGAGAGAGGTTATTAGTCAACGGGTCTGAACCTTTCAGATCCGTGTGTGCTTTACGAATATCTATGTCATCTTGTGGATGCTACCACGCGCTATTTGGAGCCATTTCAAATAATTGCTCTACTATACGAATCCGGTTTACTACTCAGAGTCATCCGGATTAGTGTCAAAGTTCGCATCGACGTAACCCTTTACGACGAACTCCTTTCACCTCCATAATCGAGAAAATTCCTTAGTCCACTAGATACTAAGGATAAGTTCGACCGCTGTCATGTGATCCATTCCCGGATCACTATTGTACCCCTTGACCAACTCATGGCAAGGCACACTTCATGTGCGGTACACAGCATAGCATACTGTAGAGCCTACGTCTAAAGCATAGGGGACGACCTTCGTCCTTTCTCTCTCTTCTGCTGTGGTCAGGTCTTGAGTCTTACTCAATACTCACACCTTGTAACACAGCCAAGAACTCCTTCTTTGCTGATCTATTTTGAACTCTTTCAAAATCATGTCAAGGTGTGCGTTCTTTGAAAGTATCATCGGGCGTCTTGATCTATCTCTATAGATCTTGATGCCCAATATGTAAGCAGCTTTATCCAGGTCTTCCTTTGAAAAACTCCTTTCAAACAACCCTTTATGCTTTCCAGAAATTTTACATCATTTCGGATCAACAATATGTCATTCACATATACTTATCAGAAATGTTGTAGCGCTCCCACTCACTTTATTGTAAATACAAGTTTCTAACAAACTTTGTATAAACCCAAAAACTTTGATCACTCCATCAAAGCGTATATTCTGACTCCGAGATGCTTGCTCTAGTCCATGGAAGGATCGCTGGAGCTAGCATACCTTTTAGCATCCTTAGGATCGACAAAACCTTTCTGATTGTATCACATACAACCTTTCCTTACGAAAACTGGTAAGGAAACTTGTTTTGACATCCATCTGCCAGATTTCATAAATGCAGCTAATGCTAACATGATTCCGACGGACTTAAGCATCGCTACGGATGAGAAAATCTCATCGTAGTCAACTCCTTGAACTTGTGAAAATACTCTTTGCCACAAGTCGAGCTTCATAGACGGTAACATTACCGTCCACGTCCGTCTTCTTCTTAAAGATCCATTTATCTCGGATTTCATGGCTTCTAACCATTTGTCGGAATATGGGCCCACCATCGCTTCTCCATAGCTCGTAGGTTCAGTATTGTCCAACAACATGATATCTCAGACAGGATCACGTACCACTCTGAAGTAGCACGCATCCTCGTCGTCCTACGAGGTTTGGTAGTGACTTGATCCGAAGTTTCATGATCACTATCATAAGCTTCCACTTCAATTGGTGTAGGTGCCACAGGAACAACTTCCTGTGCCCTGCTACACACTAGTTGAAGTGACGGTTCAATAACCTTATCAAGTCTCCACCATCCTCCCACTCAATTCTTTCGAGAGAAACTTTTCCTCGAGAAAGGACCTGTTTCTAGAAGCAATTACTTTTGCTTCCAGATCTGAAATAGGAGGTATACCCAACTGTTTTGGGTATTCTTATGAAGATGTATTTATCCGCTTTGGGTTCGAGCTTATCAGCCTGAAACTTTTTCACATAAGCTTCGCAGCCCCAAACTTTTAAGAAACGACAACTTAGGTTTCTCTAAACGGTGTCGTCTCAACGGAATTGCGTGGTGCCCTTTTAAAGTGAATGCGGTTGTCTCTAATGCCTAACCCATAAACGATAGTGGTAATTCGATAAGAGACATCATGGTATGCACCATATCCAATAGGGTGCAGTTATGATGTTCGGACACACCATCACACTATGGTGTTCCAGGCGGTATTAATTGTGAAACACTTTCCACAATGTCTTAATTGTGTGCCAAACTCGTAACTCAGATACTCATCTCTATGATCATATCACAGACATTTTATCCTCTTGTCACGACGATCTTCAACTTCACTCTGAAATTACTTGAACCTTTCAATAATTCAGACTTGTGTTTCATCAAGTAAATACACTCAGCATCTACTCAAATCATCTGTGAAGTAAGAACATAACGATATCCACTGCATGCCTCAGCACTCATTGGACTGCATACATCAAAATGTATTACTTCCAATAAGTTGCTCTCTTGTTCCATCTTACTGAAAACGAGGCCTTTCAGTCATCTTGCCCATGTGGTTTGATTTGCATGTCTCAAGTGATTCAAAATCAAGTGAGTCCAAACGATCCATCTGCATGGAGTTTCTTCATGCATATATACCAATAGACATGGTTCGCATGTCTCAATCTTTTCAAAAACGAGTGAGTCCAAAGATCCATCTACATGGAGCTTCTTCATGCGTTCTATACCAATATGACTCAAGTGGCAGTGCCACAAGTATGTGGTACTATCATTACTATCTTTTGGCATGAACATGTGTATCACTACGATCGAGATTCATTTTAGGTGCAAGACCATTGAAGTTATTATTCAAATAAACAGAGTAACCATTATTCTCCTTAAATGAATAACCGTATTGCGATAAACATAATCCAATCATGTTTTGCTCAACGCAAACACCAATCTCGATGGTAGAGGGAGCATGCGATGCTTGATCACATCAACCTTGGAAACACTTCCAACACACATCGTCATCTCACCTTTAGCTAGTCTCCATTTATTCCGCAGCTTTTATTTCGAGTTACTAACACTTAGGAACCGAACCGGTATCTAATACCCTGGTGCTGCTAGGAGTACTAGTAAAGTACACATTCGTATATCCAATATACTTCTGTCGACCTTGCCTGCCTTCTCATCTACCAAGTATCTAGGGTAGTACTGCTTCAGTGACCGTTCCCCTCATTACAGAAGCACTTAGTCTCGGGTTTGGGTTCAACCTTGGGATTCTTCACTAGAGCAGCAAATGATTTGCTGTTTCATGAAGTATCCCTTTTGCCCTTGCCCTTCTAGAAACTAGTGGTTTTACTAACCATCAACAATTGATGCTCCTTCTTGATTTCTACTTTCGCGGTGTCAAACATCGCGAGTTGCTCAAGGATCATCATCTATCCTTGATATGTCATAGTTCATCACGAAGCTCTAATAGCTTGGTGGTAGTGACTATGGAGAACCATCACTATCTCATCTGGAAGATTAACTCCCACTCGATTCTAGCGATTGTGGCACTCAGACAATCTGAGCACACGCTCAACGATTGAGCTTTTCTCCCTTAGTCTGCAGGCTTAAGAAACTTGTCAGAGGTCTCATACCTCTTGACGTGGGCACTAGTCCGAAATCCCAATTTCAGTCTTCGGAACATCTCATATGTTCTGCGACGTTTCAAAAACCGTCTTTGGTGCCACAATTCTAAACCGTTAGCATTACGCACTGAACTATCAAGTAGTCATCAAAACGTGTATGTCAGATGTTTCGCAACATCTACAGACGACGCTGAGGTTCAGCACATCGAGCGGTGCATTAAGGACATAAGCCTTCTGTGCAGCAGTGAGGACAATCCTCAGTTTACGGACCCAGTCCGCATAATTGCTACTGCCAACTTTCAACTAAATTTTCTCTAGGAACATATCTTAACCAGTAGAACTAAAGCGCAAGATATGACATAATTTGCAAAGACTTTTTGACTATGTTCATGATAATGAAGTTCATCTGATTATTGAACTCCCACTCAGATAGACATCCCTCTAGTCATCTAAGTGATACATGATCCGAGTCAAACTAGGCCGTGTCCGATCATCACGTGAGACGGACTAGTCATCATCGGTGAACATCTCCATGTTGATCGTATCTACTATACGACTCATGTTCGACCTTTCGGTCTCTTGTGTTCCGAGGCCATGTCTGTACATGCTAGGCTCGTCAAGTCAACCTAAGTGTTTTGCATGTGTTCCGAGGCCATGTCTGTACATGCTAGGCTCGTCAACACCCGTTGTATTCGAACGTTAGAATCTATCACACCCGATCATCACGTGGTGCTTCGAAACAACGAACCTTCGCAACGGTGCACAGTTAGGGGGAACACTTTCTTGAAATTATTATGAGGGATCATCTTACTTACTACCGTCGTTCTAAGCAAATAAGATGCATAACATGATAAACATCACATGCAATCAAATAGTGACATGATATGGCCAATATCATTTTGCTCCTTTGATCTCCATCTTCGGGGCACCATGATCATCTTTGTCACCGGCATGACACCATGATCTCCATCATCATGATCTCCATCATTGTGTCTTCATGAAGTTGTCACGCCAACGATTACTTCTACTTCTATGGCTAACGCGCTTAGCAATAAAGTAAAGTAATTTACATGGCGTTATTCAATGACACGCAGGTCATACAAAAAATAAAGACAACTCCTATGGCTCCTGCCGGTTGTCATACTCATCGACATGCAAGTCGTGATTCCTATTACAAGAATATGATCAATCTCATACATCACATATATCATTCATCACATCTTCTGGCCATATCACATCACATAGCACATGCTGCAAAAACAAGTTAGACGTCCTCTAATTGTTGTTGCAAGTTTTTACGTGGCTTGTATAGGTTTCTAGCAAGAACGTTTCTTACCTACGTAAAACCACAACGTGATATGCCAATTTCTATTTACCCTTCATAAGGACCCTTTTCATCGAATCCGTTCCGACTAAAGTGGGAGAGACAGACACCCGCTAGCCACCTTATGCAACTAGTGCATGTCAGTCGGTGGAACCTGTCTCACGTAAGCGTACGTGTAAGGTCGGTCCGGGCCGCTTCATCCCACAATGCCGCCGAAACAAGATAAGACTAGTAACGGCAAGTAAATTGACAACATCGACGCCCACAACTACTTTGTGTTCTACTCGTGCATAGAAACTACGCATAGACCTAGCTCATGATGCCACTGTTGGGGAACGTAGCAGAAATTCAAAATTTTCTACGCATCACCAAGATCAATCTATGGAGTAATCTAGCAACGAGGGGAAGGGAAGTGCATCTACATACCATTTTAGATCGCGATGCGGAAGCGTTGCAAGAACGCGGATGAAGGAGTCGTACTCGTAGCGATTCAGATCGCGGTTGATTCCGATCTAAGCACCAAAGAACGGTGCCTCCGCGTTCAACACACGTGCAGCCCGGTGACGTCTCCCACGCCTTGATCCAGCAAGGAGAGAGGGAGAGGTTGGGGAAGACTCCATCCAGCAGCAGCACGACGGCGTGGTGGTGATGGAGGAGCGTGGCAATCCCGCAGGGCTTCGCCAAGCACCGCGGGAGAGGAGGAGGAAGAGAGGTAGGGCTGCGCCAAGAGAGACCGGAAAACTCATGTAATGGGCAGCCCTAGACCTCAACTATATATAGGGGGGGAGGGGGCTGCGCCCCCTCTAGGGTTCCCACCCCAAGGGGTGGCGGCCAGCCCTAGATCCCACCTAGGGGGGCGGCCAAGGGGAGGAGAGGGGGGGCGCCACTAGGGTGGGCCTTAAGGCCCATCTGGACCTAGGGTTTGCCCCCTCCCACTCTCCCATGCGCCTTGGGCCTTGGTGGGGGGGCGCACCAGCCCACCTGGGGCTGGTCCCCTCCCACACATGGCCCACGCAGCCTTCTGGGGCTGGTGGCCCCACTTGGTGGACCCCCAGGACCTTCCCGGTGGTCCCGGTACATTACCGATAACACCCGAAACATTTCCGGTGACCAAAACAGGACTTCCCATATATAAATCTTTACCTCCGGACCATTCCGGAACTCCTCGTGACGTCCGGGATCTCATACGGGACTCCGAACAACATTCGGTAACCACATACATACTTTCCCTATAACCCTAGCGTCATCGAACCTTAAGTGTGTAGACCCTACGGGTTCGGGAACCATGCAGACATGACCGAGACGTTCTCCGGTCAATAACCAACAGCGGGATCTAGATACCCATGTTGGCTCCCACATGTTCCACGATGATCTCATCGGATGAACCACGATGTCGGGGATTCAATCAATCCTGTATTCAATTCCCTTTGTCTATCGGTATGTTACTTGCCCGAGATTCGATCGTCGGTATCCCGATACCTTGTTCAATCTCGTTACCGGCAAGTCTCTTTACTCGTTCCGTAACTCACATCATCCCGTGAACAACTCCTTGGTCACATTGTGCACATTATAATGATGTCCTACCGAGTGGGCCCAGAGATACCTCTCCGTTTATACGGAGTGATAAATCCCAGTCTCGATTCGTGCCAACCCAACAGACACTTTCGGAGATACCTGTAGTGCACCTTTATAGCCACCCAGTTACGTTGTGATGTTTGGTACACCCAAAGCATTCCTACGGTATCCGGGAGTTGCACAATCTCATGGTCTAAGGAAATGATACTTGACATTAGAAAAGCTCTGAGCAAACGAACTACACGATCTTGTGCTAGGCTTAGGATTGGGTCTTGTCCATCACATCATTCTCCTAATGATGTGATCCCGTTATCAACGACATCCAATGTCCATGGTCAGGAAACCGTAACCATCTATTGATCAACGAGCTAGTTAACTAGAGGCTTACTAGGGACATGGTGTTCTCTATGTATCCACACATGTATCTGAGTTTCCTATCAATACAATTCTAGCATGGATAATAAACGATTATCATGAACAAGGAAATATAATAATAACCAATTTATTATTGCCTCTAGGGCATATTTCCAACAATGGGTTAGGCATTAGAGACAACCGCATTCACTTTAAATAGGGCACCACGCAATTCCGTTGAGACGACACCGTTTAGAGAAACCTAAGTTGTCGTTTCTTAAAAGTTTGGGGCTGCGATGCTTATGTGAAAAAGTTTCAGGCTGATAAGCTCGAACCCAAAGCGGATAAATGCATCTTCATAAGAATACCCAAAACAGTTGGGTATACCTCCTATTTCAGATCTGGAAGCAAAAGTAATTGCTTCTAGAAACGGTTCCTTTCTCGAGGAAAAGTTTCTCTCGAAAGAATTGAGTGGGAGGATGGTCGAGACTTGATGAGGTTATTGAACCGTCACTTCAACTAGTGTGTAGCAGGGCACAAGAAGTTGTTCCTGTGGCACCTACACCAATTGAAGTGGAAGCTTATGATAGTGATCATGAAACTTCGGATCAAGTCACTACCAAACCTCGTAGGTCGACAAGGATATGTACTACTCCTGAGTGGTACGGTAATCCTGTCTTAGATATCATGTTGTTAGACAATACTGAACCTACGAGCTATGGAGAAGCGATGGTGGGCCCATATTCTGACAAATGGTTAGAAGCCATGAAATCCGAGAGAGGATCCATGTATAAAAGCAAAGTGTAGACTTTGGAAGAAATACTTGATGGTCGTAAGGCTGTTGGTGCAGATGGATTTTAAAAGGAAGACAGACAATAATGGTAAGTGTCACCATTAAGAAAGCTCGACTTGTCGTTAAGATGTTTTCCGACAAGTTCAAGGAGTTGACTACGATGAGATTTTTCTCACTCGTAGCGATTCTAAGAGTCTGTTGGAATTGTATTAGCAGTTACTGCATTATTTATGAAATCTTGCAGATAGGATGTCAAAACATTGTTTCCTCGACGATTTTCTTGAGGAAAGGTTGTATGTGATACAACCAGAAGGTTTTGTCAATCCTGAAAGATGCTAACAAGTATGCAAAGCTCCAGCAATCCTTCTAAGGACTGGAGTAAGCATCTCGGAGTTGGAATGTACGCTTTGATGAGATGATCAAAGATTTTGGGTTTATACAAAGTTTATGAGAAACTTGTATTTCCAAAGAAGTGAGTGGGAGCACTATAGAATTTCTGATGAGTATATGTTGTTGACATATTGTTGATCAGAGATGATGTAGAATTTCTGGAAAGCATACAGGGTTATTTGAAAAGTGTTTTTCCATGGAAAACCTGGATTAAGCTACTTGAACATTGAGCATCAAGATCTATAAGGATAGATCAAAAACCGCTTAATAGTACTTTCAAATGAATACATATCATGACAAGTTTTTGAAGGAGTTCAAAATAGATCAGCAAAGAAGGAGATATTGGCTGTGTTACAAGGTGTGAGTATTGAGTAAGACTCAAGACCTGACCACAGCAGAAGAGAGAGAAAGGACGAAGGTCGTCCCCTATGCTTTAGACGTAGGCTCTACAGTATGCTATGTTGTGTACCGCACATGAAGTGTGCCTTGCCATGAGTTAGTCAAGGGGTACAATAGTGATCCGGGAATGGATCACATGACAGCGGTCGAACTTATCCTTAGTATTTAGTGGACTAAGGAATTTTCTCGATTATGGAGGTGGAAAAGGAGTTTGTCGTAAAGGGTTACGTCGATGCAAACTTTGACACTAATCCGGATGACTCTGAGTAGTAAACCGGATTCGTATAGTAGAGCAGTTATTTGAAATGGCTCCAAGTAGCGCATGGTAGCTGCATCCACAAGATGACATAGATATTTCGTAAAGCACACACGGATCTGAAAGGTTCAGACCCATTGACTAATAACCTCTCTCACAAGCAAGATATGAACAAACCCCATGGGTGTTGGATTCATTACATTCACATGGTGATGTGAACTCTTGGGTATTAATCACATGGCGATGTGAACTAGATTATTGACTCTAGTGCAAGTGGGAGACTCTTAGAAATATGTCCTAGAGGCAATAATAAATTGGTTATTATTATATTTCCTTGTTCATGATAATCGTTTATTATCCATGCTAGAATTGTATTGATAGGAAACTCAAATACATGTGTGGATACATAGACAACACCATGTCCCTAGTAAGCCTCTAGTTGTCTAGCTCGTTGATCAATAGATGGTTACGGTTTCCTGACCATGGACATTGGATGTCGTTGATAACGGGATCACATCATTAGGAGAATGATGTGATGGACAAGACCCAATCCTAAGCCTAGCACAAGATCGTGTAGTTCGTTTGCTAAGAGCTTCTCTAATGTCAAGTATCATTTCCTTAGACCATGAGATTGTGCAACTCCCGGATACCGTAGGAATGCTTTGGGTGTACCAAACGTCACAACGTAACTGGGTGGCTATAAAGGTGCACTACAGGTATCTCCGAAAGTGTCTGTTGGGTTGGCACGAATCGAGACTGGGATTTGTCACTCCGTGTAAACGGAGAGGTATCTCTGGGCCCACTCGGTAGGACATCATCATAATGTGCACAATGTGACCAAGCAGTTGATCACGGGATGATGTGTTACGGAACGAGTAAAGAGCCTTGCCGGTAACGAGATTGAACAAGGTATCGGGATACCGACGATCGAATCTCAGGCAAGTAACATACCGATAGACAAAGGGAATTGTATACGGGATTGATTGAATCCCCGACATCGTGGTTCATCCGATGAGATCATCGTGGAACATGTGGGAGCCAACATGGGTATCCAGATCCCGCTGTTGGTTATTGGCCGGAGAACGTCTCGGTCATGTCTACATGGTTCCCGAACCCGTAAGGTCTACACACTTAAGGTTCGATGCTGCTAGGGTTATAGGGAATAGATATACGTGCTTACCGAATGTTGTTCGGAGTCCCGGATGAGATCCCGGACGTCACGAGGAGTTCCGGAATGGTCCGGAGGTAAAAAATTATATATGGGAAGTCCTGTTTTGGTCACCGGAAAAGTTTCGGGTGCTATCGGTAACGTACCGGGACCACCGGGAGGGTCCACTGGCCCCAGAGGGCTGCGTGGGCCAAGTGTGGGAATGGACCAGCCACTAGGTGGGCTGGTGCGCCTCCCACAAAGGGGCCCAAGGCGCAGGGAAGGGGGGAAGGGGAAACCCTAGGCTCAGATGGGCCTAAGGCCCACCTAGTGGTGCGCCCCCCTCTCTTCCCCTCTGGCCGCCCCCTAGATGCATCTAGGGCTGGCTGCACCCCTTGGGGGGGGAAACCCTAGATGGGGGCGCAGCCCTCCCCCTCCCCTATATATAGTGGGGGTTTTGGGGCTGCCATAGACATGAGAACATCTCTCTCTTGGCGCAGCCCTACCCCTCTCCCTCCTCGTCTCTCGCAGTGCTTGGCGAAGCCCTGCTGGAGTGCCACACTCCTCCATCACCACCATGCCGTTGTGCTGCTGCTGGACGGAGTCTTCCCCAACCTCTCCCTCTCTCCTTGCTGGATCAAGGCGTGGGAGACGTCACCGGGCTGCACGTGTGTTGAACGCGGAGGCGCCGTGGTTCGGCGCTTAGATCGGAACCAACCGCGATCTGAATCGCTACGAGTACGACTCCTTCATCCGCGTTCTTGCAACGCTTCCGCTTAGCGATCTACAATAGTATGTAGATGCACTCCCCTTCCCCTCGTTGCTAGATTACTCCATAGATTGATCTTGGTGATGCGTAGAAAATTTTGAATTTCTGCTACGTTACCCAACAGGGCGGGGGCGAGCACGCGAGGACGGGGGCGCGTGGCGCGGGCGTGGCGTGGAGGCGGGGCGTGAGCGGGCGCGGCGCGGCGCGCGCCGGCCGGCATGCCGCAGCGGGGAACGGGTGGAGGGAGAGCGCCAGCTCGCGGGCGGGTGAGACGCGTGGCCGAGACGGACAGTTTGAGGTTGGTTGGTGCGTTGGGCGCCTCCAACTGAACCCGGGCATGCGTGTCCGTTTTGCCACCCATTTCCACCCCAAACGGACCGAATCCAGGTAAAACGGACGTTCATTTGGGGTCGTGCGGTGGAGTTGGCGTAAAGCCACACTCCGGTGCTCTTTGGTTTGAAGTCAATAAGCATTCTTTGTTCGTAAAAAAAATGTCACATGTGTGGCACGAAGCATTTCGACCCTGATGACTGCTCTGCATACGATTCATTTTCCTCGTACGCTGGTACGACTAGATTGCAAATGACATGGCCCACAAACTGAATCACCAATGATTTGTCTCTAATCGTAAGTGTTGGACGGGGAATCCATCGTACGTATAGCAAGGTTCATGTTTTTTACAACTAAAGTTGCCTTAAAAAAAAAACAAACCCAAAAAAAATTGAAACTTTATATCTGAAAATAAAGTTATCATGCTTGACAACTAAAGTTGCCAGCCCCGCATCACTAAACTTGCCATAAAAAAGTTCAGAGTTGACATGTGTTCATGCCACACGTGTGGTACTTATCATGGTAAAGAAAAAACAAAATCTCGCCAAGCTTGGGCATGAGTAAGTCTTTTTTTTGCGGGGTTGGGCATGAGTAAGTCTGATTCCTAGTAGCACCACGTATGAGAACAAAACCTATCAAAAATAAATATAAGCACGTTTGCAAGTTGCAAGTTACAACTCATGATAACCTGTACACTGCTACTACTTCATCTTGTTTATTATCCATCCCGTTTAGTTTTTTCTGGTGGCTTTTCCCCTGTCCTGCATTGAATTCGGAATGCATCCAGTTTTCAGTTTTGTCTTGAAAACAAAAAAGGAGTGCCAATCTAGATCTGGAGACAGCTGCACATGAGTACTTGGACCAGTGTGCGTACCATACTTCCCCACTCAGGCATACATGCATGCTGCTTACTTCAGCTTTGGATCTTGTGGCTTTCTTCTTCCCTGCCCGCCCAAAAGATCTTCTCATCTTACTCGAATCATCTCGGCTGTAAGCCTCTTTCAGATCGTTGTTGTTACATTTTAAAACTCGCCCATGTGTTCCACAAATGAATGATTTGATAATCCAGGTGAAATCATCGATGTTTATATTTCCTTTCTTCAAAGTGGCGATGAAAAGATAAAGCCTTGATTTGACTAGCAGCTTTGTTTCTGAGCTTTCATATGACTAAATTAGGTTATGATCATGACATGTGTCTACTTAACTAATCTGCTCCTAAACCGAATCATTTCTCTATTGACTTGGCGGATCAAGATCTCCATTCCTTTTGCTTTTAGTAAGATGTTGGTTTCATCTTTTATCATATTGTTTCCTTGGTAGTAATAAATCAAACAGGTTGGTCTGGCAACAAGAACATGAGCATGCATGCAGCAATATTGGATCCAGATGCAAATGCGCCCATGTATATCTATACATACATGCGATGCAAAAGTTGTACTCCATGTGTGTGTACGGTTGGAAAGTTGGAATAGAACCAATTAGAGCAGCTAGCGAGGCCCAGCATCATGGAAGGAAACGGCTTTCCAGTTGAAAGAAGGCTGAGGGATGCGATGGCAGCGATGAAAAAGGTCATGAACCGATCGAGTTCTTGATAGGCTTCTCCGTGGACCGAGATCAAATCATCACACACATGCATCCACGTGTCGTGACCCCGATGGAGGCCCGGGAGATGATGCATGGGGAGCCGATCAGCACACATGCAGTGCAGTGCAGTGCAGGAGATAGTGATCAACCTACTACCTACGGCCATCAATTTGGTGCAAATCAAATCGCAACCCTTTCATTTCTTGTACCAGAACGAGCAGAAAAGCCATGAAACAAAGACCCCTTTTCCTACATGGTTTTGTTCAAGTGGCAAGTTGCAACTTGCAAGCAACGAAGGATATGCAGGTGGATCCGTACGGGGAGGCAGGAGGAGTGTCAGTGTGGACTGTGGACCAAGAAAAAACACGCATGCAGGCATGCCGCAGCTGGCAAGATGGACCAAAAATTCAAACCGGCCGGGCTGTGGTCTGCGGAGGCCTACAACTACAAGAGCGCGCGTACGCACGTAGTACCTGCACGCTACGTCCATCCAAAATACCTCCAGCTGCTGCATGGACGCACCGCGCTAGCGCTACGCTACGTGCCAGACCTCCATGATTGATCAGATCTCTCCCGCCTGACAAGTTAGCCATGCATCGACGACCCCTGACCAATGCAAACAAAGATATACGCATCCATCTCGGCGCCCGCATGCAGATACAGTGAGATGGACCGATGCAACAAAGATATACACATCGATCTCGGTATTACGGCCCCATGCGTGCTGCGGGGCTCACCAATCAGGATTCCTGCCCTCGTGTCTCGTCGTCCAGGTCACACTGACCAATAAGTAGGCCGGGACAAGGCCAAACAGAGCAATCTCCATGGCGTTGGTGTCCGTGTGTATACATGCACTGTGCACGACTGTTGGACTTGTGTATATATACTTACAAAGATAACATTACACACACACAGAGAGAGAGAGAGAGAGAGAGAGAGAGAGAGAGAGAGAGAGAGAGAGAGAGAGAGAGCAAACTCAACTGGCACAGCCATGCCGGGCCCTACCCATGCATGCACAGATCGATATGGACCAAGCAATGGCCGGATAGGCTGTGCGCACCGAAAACCTGAAACCTACCCGTGCCCCGCCCACTGGATCGACAACGCAACAGTGCAACACAGATCACCAACGCCTGATAAGCCCATGTCCATGTGTAAATACTGAGTATATGCTCGATTAATGCCCGCACAACCTCGTAGTACTAAGAGTAAGAGAAAATGTAAGAAACCATGCACATGAGCGAGAGAGATCATCATGGTGCAACACTGCTGCTGCCACTGCATGTCAGCTGGAGCAGGACCTCATATTGTCGCTCTTCCTCGGTCCTCCTCCTAGTCCTATCTTACTATCGATCTACTCTAGTAACTTGGCATGGCCTTGGACACAGAGGGAGACAGGCTAAATTCTTTTCCCACACCCTCCTCCCCATATTAAGAATACTGAAAACATTCCGTAAAAAAAAAGAGTACTGAAAACATAAACTCCAGAGAGAAGGGGTCCAGAAAATATTGCCCAACATAAATGGTAGTAACGCCTAGACCAAAGTTATTCTCGCCGACACGCGTGGCCCACGGTTGTCGATCCATGCGGTCCAGTTAAGGAGAGCGCCGGCGAAGGGGACGTGACATAAATTTTATTTTATTTTTTGAGAATCTGCAAATGCATTATTTACTGCGGTCCAGGGCTGTGGTTCGGGCCCGGTCTGACGTCGCGGGAGGCCCCTACTGCGCTCTGCAGCCTGGGCCCGGTCGTTACACAAGTTTAGTTGGGCCTGCTTAAACGGGCCCCGGTGGCATCCCCCCCCAGTCTATTCGGATGGGCCCATCCCCGGGACAGGGTGCTGGGCTGCCCTTGCCTGTCTGCCGTTCGTCCATGCCATTGCCATCCACGCAGCGAAGGAACTCTGTGTTTGCACTGCTTCATACCCATGCATGCATGGCACGTGACCCATAGTTGCACGAAATAACTTTATGCACGTGTCTCTCCAATTGACAGTATCAGTTAGTTCATGCACGGTAGCATCCGATGAAAAGAAAGCACTCCCACATTTTACGGCACATGTGGAAAATCACGTCATTTTAGAGCATCTCCAACGGTTGCGCGATATAAGCGCCGCACTGATAAAATACAGATTATTGCACTGCGCGATCCGGGCGCTCTGGCGGAGGCGTAAAAACGCGCGGCATAAATATTTCAGCGCGCGGGACGAAACGGCATAGCGCACCGCTTATTTCGTGCGCCCGCTTTCGCGCGCTGCACACTCGAGAGCTCGCACCGCACCCTCTCCGCCGCACCGCTTTCGCCCCCGCCCGCACCATCGTCGGCGAATTCGCCCGATGGACGGCCGCGCCGACACCCCCCTCACCCCTTCCTACACCCGCGACCCCTCCGTCGCCGCCGCCGGCGCAAACCCTAGCGCGGGGAGCTTTGGCTTCGCCTCCGCCGGTGCTCCTCCAAGCACCGGTCTCACGCGCGGCGCTTTCATGGCGCCACGGACGACCTCTGCGGCGGGTGGCGTCGCGCAGGCGCCCGCCGTGAAGCCATGTGCCCCTCTCTCAAAGCTCCCCAATGCGGCGTGGACGAAGGCGGGCAAGGTGTCCGGGAAGAAGAACAAGGCGGCGGACGGCTCCTCTAGGCAGCAGAAGAAGAAGCTTGTAGGGCATGCGACGGATGCGGCGGCGACAGAAGCACCGGCGAGCTCACTTGTTGCGCCGGGGGCTGATGCGCACAAGGTGTTCGATGAAATGCCCATAAGGTAAAATTTTGTCCCCTTTTTTAATTGTTTTTTGAATGCATACATATGGATAGCTTATTTGCTTTGTTGTATATACTTTGTAGTTTCAATGATGAGACATATATGTCAACTATGGGTGTTGGCTCCAACAATTCTCATTGGTCTCAAACCAGTGATGTGCATTTCGATGATCATGAGTTTGGGGTGGACGAGGATGGTGAGGGTATCGTCGATGCACCTAAAGGAAGAGCGGGCAACTACACCATGAGCGAAGACATCTTGCTATGCAATACATGGTTGCAAGTGTCGAGGGATGCCACCGTTGGATGGGATCAAATAGAGATGCATATTAGATCCAGATGAAGGAGCACTTTGATTTACACAACAAAAGTGGAATTGACCGCTCGGAAAGATCTCTTCGCTCCCGGCGGTCGACAATCAACAGAGATTGTCAAAGGTGGGCGGGCGCACTTAAGGCGGTTGACACGTTAAACCCAAATGGCACTAATAATAGAGATAGGGTAAGTACCATTTCTTTCATGATTTTTCCATGTTCATCATGCTTCTTCTTGATGTTTCAAGTGCTAACTTGCTCTTTTGTTTGTAGCTCACTATTGCACAAAACTTATTTCAAGGAGAGGAGAAGAATACCAAGAAAGGGAAGATCAAGAAAGGGAGACCACTTACCTTGCCTCGTTGCTATGATGCGTTGAAGGACGATGAGAAATGGAAGCCCCGTCATGGTGTCGATGACAAGGATAGCAACAAACGCAAGCGAACTATTGATTTGGATGATGATGATGAGGAGGCATCAAGTGATGACGGCAAGAGAAGCCCTACACCGAACTCAGTTGCGTACTCCAAGCCAAAAAGACCAAATGATGCAAGAAAGACGGAAAGGAAAAGAAGAAGAGGAAAGGAGATGACGAGCTAAAAAATGCTATGAAAGCTATTGTGAACGCAAGAAAGAAAGCGAACGAGGTGAGGAAGATGGCAAGGAACCAAGATGATGCGGCCGAGGAGAGGAAGGTGGCATTGGATGAAAAGAAATTGACCATGGAGTAGCGAACTAGATTGTTGAATGGGAGAAGTACTTGTTCTTCATGGACACATCTATCCTCGATGAGAAGCAAAAGGAGCGTACGTCAATCTTGCACGTGAAGAAGTCTTTGTCCAAAAAAGAGCCATGGGTGGTATGGGAGGCATTGGTGGCTTCGGAGCTACCATGGGCGGCATGGAAGGCATGGGTGGCTTCGAAGTTACCATGGAGGCCATGGGAGGCATGGGTGGCTTCGAAGCTACCATGGGAGGCATGACGTTTGCGTCTCTCATGGGAGACATGGGAGCACCTCCGGGTGATATGGGTGAACGCATGTCTTCCGATGTGCCTCACATACCTTCGCATGATGCCGGTGAAGATCTTGCCAACACCTTCCGAGCTCCCCATGATGATGCGGCGCGGCACAATAAAGAGGAGGAGGAAGAATCGGAGGAAGAGAAGGACGAAGATGACGATGAAGAATCGGAGGAAGAGGAGGACGAAGATGAGGATGATGCATGATTGTTGATGTGCCCTTTGTTTGTGTGAACTTTTATATCATGAACTTGGTTCGATGATTCTGAACTTGGTTGGATGATGATGTGGGCATGATTTTGAACTTTAATGTTATGAACTTGTTTGGGTGATTTTAAACTATGCCATGTCTTATTTTGATGTTTGAAATATCACCATATCGTATCCAAAATAAATATATGGCAAGCGCCGGCCGCTCGCGCGCTGTAGTTTAGCTCGTGCGCTGGAGTCGCATGCGCAATTTTTTTTGCAGCGGTCGCTGGAGCCAGCGCTCCACGGCGTGCAAAAATTGACTATTCTGATGCTGTAAAAGTTTTTTAGCGTGCCGCGCGTTGCGCACCTGTTGAAGATGCTCTTAGCCACGTTCATGTCATATCGGTCTACATGATCAGATCAGTCCATCAATTAGTGCGTACGTGTTACTCCAGCTCGGGAGGGAGGATCATTTAAGAATACTGAGTGCAACGTGAGTTTTCGGAAATGACACTGGCGTACTGATGTCGTCACCCTTGGAGCGGAGTTGCTAGGAGCATATGCGCCATCGACACGTTGCATTGTACTACTGACTTCTACGCCAGATCAAGATGCGCCAACCGGCCGTGTACCTACGTGCTGGAACGAGCGGACAGACACCGAGTGATGGGATGCGACGTGGGTTTGTGTGCCACGGTACACGAAACTCCACTACCCGGGCCAGTCGTCCGTTTGCTCCCGGCCGGGGTCCTGCGCTGCGCTGCTGGCGCACATAGCACGCCCTGCTGGAACTCGAGGCTTGCTTTAATACGCCCACCCAGTCGGCACACTGGTCGGTACAGTCGCAGATGCGTATTGAGAATCCTATGTCGAGCTGGGAGCTGGGGCTGTCCTGGGTGCAATTCTTTCCTTTCATTTTCGCTGGCAGCTCTGTGGTTGACAAAACATACGGAGTAGAAACGAATTAAGGCCAAACTCACTCTCACGCCGACAAAAGCGTTACTACCAGCCAGCATACACACTTCCAGGACAAATCGCTCCTTCCAAAATCTATTTCCAGGTTAGGCCAATGGCCATGCGGTAACATGTTCATTTAGAGCAAAGCCAACACACTGTGCCGGTGTCAATTCATCGGAACCTAAGCTAGCTGGCCGTCTGCATGCAGCTGTAGCTTTCGGGCACGAAGAGCCCGCCTTGTTCACATGGGAGCCACCCATAACCCTACACATACAATGTACGTATATATACGTAACCAACATACTGCCATGCACAGGTGCTGGCTAGTGCGCCTTGCCTCCACTCGCGATGGAGAATAATTTTTTTCGAAAGTATGCCAATGGCATACCTGAGCCTTATAGAAGGAGAGAAAGTTAATTACAAGAATGATCGGATCGCGAAGGGAACAAAGCGCCGAGTCAAACACTCACGCTTACACCAACAGAAGCAACAAAAGTTCACTCTCTCGCAAGTCGATCTAGACCACCTGCTCCGGCCGTAATCCAATCGTTAGTCTCCTCCACTGCTCTCTTGCTAAGCTCTACAGGGTTAAGGTCAACGGCGGAGCTATGTGGTGAGCTGGGGGCTGTGACCCCCAGCCTTGTAGATATTCCTGAAGAATTTTTTATTTGAAGGACTTAGATTAGGAAAAAATTAGCGTTTGGCCCCTAACTCTTTATCTTTTGCGTTTGCCCCCCCCCCTCCCAAATATTTTTTGTCTAGCTCCGCCACTGGTTAGGTGCTGGTGAATTCGCCCGAAGACTCGCGCGTTTCGTTGCTTCCAGTGGGACCAAGCGACAAGAGTAAAAAGAGAGTCAAAACCACGCCGGCGAGTGGGCTGCACCGCGCTCCTAGCCTGCTCCCACCAGTCTATCACCGTGTCTTCCGTAGATGGTATGTTGATGTTCAAGTGGAAGTGCCCAAGGATCCGGTGCCACACTTCCCTCGCAAAGCTGCATTGCAGAACGATGTGATCCACGTTGTCCTCCGCTTGCAAGCAGGTGAAGCATGGCGAGGTTTGCTCTTGGAGTCCATGCCTCGCACGACGGTCGCTCGTCCAGACTCGGTATTGGGCAGCAAGCCACATGAAAATTTTGCACTTGAGCGGCGCCCAGCACTTCCAAATGAAATTGGCAGGCCGAAAGTATGTGTGTCCCAACGACGGCCGCTTGTAGGTTGACCTCGCCGTGTAGATGCCAGAAGCATCGCTGGGCCAGGAGAAGCTGTCCGGCCGGCCCTCATCCCTGTTCACCATAGCCACCGCGTGCTGTAGGAGGTAGAGATGCAGCTGCGTCGTGAAGTTCAGGTCCGTGGCTATGCCCAGCTCCCAGCGGTTGGTGCCAAGCGCCTGAAATACCCTGCGGCGATTTTTGGTGCGCTTGGGCACTGCGCTAACGATGGCCGGGGCGATTTCCGCGGCCGTGCGACCGTTGATCCATCTATCTTTCCAGAAGAGAATCTTCTTGCCATCGCCAACCGAAATAGCAACTAAGCTGTCGAACACTTGCCTGGCAGCCTCATCCATCTTGAAGTTCAGTCCCTGCCAAGGTCGTTCATCGTCGGTGCGGCGCAGCCATTCCCATCTGACCCTGAGGGCAATGGCCTGTAACTGTAGGTTCGGCACTACCAGCCCTCCGAAGCAGTAGGGGCGGCAGATGGAGTTCCAGGCCACCAGACACTGTCCTCCGTGAGATTTATCTTTGCCAGCCTAGAAGAAGGAGCGTAGCCAGCTATCAATATCCTCGAAAACCCACTTCGGCGCTTGTAAGATCACGAGTTGATGGATGGGCCGGGCCGCGATCACAGATTTAACGTGAATGAGTCTTCCTGGTCGCTGAATGAGTCCACGTTGCCATGCTGGGACGAAGTGTCTGACTTGATCAAGAAGTGGCTGCCAGTCAGTCTTATTCAGTTTGGAGATGGCTAGCTGGGAACCCAAGTACTTGCTGGGGAAGGAGCATATGGCGCAGTGCAATATACCAACAACCCTGTTACAGTCGATCTCTGAGCCATTGATGAGGATTGCCGAGGACTTTCTGTAATTTACACGCAAGCCAACGACCTCTCCGAAGATCTCCAGAGAATGAAAGTGGCAAAATCTGCGTGAGCGATGGTTGGTGCGGCTAGGTCGATCGAGCCTGGTGCATATGCATGCACACGCGCACGGCCCCCAAAAGGCTGCACCTACGTACTTTTACGTTTTCTACCTAATCTTCATATATCCAACTAATCAACCCCCTCCCCTAATTTCCAGGGGGCCCATGCCCTCACTAATCATTATTTATAAAAAAGGATTTCACCCCGTTTTATTATATAAAGCAACAACCAACAACCGAAATACGAAACTGATACAAACACAACACTCCACACCGTACTCACATACACCGAGGGCCAGATACATAGGCGCCAAAGGGATACAACAACACGCCAAACGAGTCGAAGTAGACAAGAAGAGAGGACTTAAGCATCACTACAGAGCTGCTGGCGCCTTTCCGATGAATATATCGCGAAGAGGTGAAGTCGAGACTCCGTGAAATCGTGTGCTCCAAGGCAGTGCCTTCGGGATGGACAAGACACCGCAGCGCCACCATCACCCGATTGAAAGATCAGATTTTCATGCGGAGCACGACGAAGGGGGGGGGGGGGGGGGAGCAACCACAACGGGGGCTTCAGGAAGATGGCAGCGCCTCTCCGTCGGTCTGGCCAATGCTAGACACGATTTTCTCCCTCACACTCATACTCCACCTTCGACTTGGTGGGCCAGGCAAGGACCACAGCTGCCCACCGGCACATAACTTTGAAATGGCATCCACCACACCGCCCACGTGGCCATGGCCACTAGCCACCCGCACCTGAGCCGCGAGCTCAGTCCAGAAGCACCGCGGCTCCCACCACCCGGGCCGCCGCCCAGGAAACAAGATGCCCAAAGGTCCTCCATGACTGTGATGCATGCTGCGACCGCCTACAGATGTCCCAAAGGTGCACACTAATCATCATTTAAAAACGGCCATGTCTGTACGTAAAACTCTCACCGTAAACATTATGTGGGTGTAGCAACGCTCCTTATGGGCATGAGGTGATAAATCTAGATGCTGCACCCTCTTAAATCAGAGCCTCAATCCCACGTCACAGTCACTGTTTTTAAGGTTTAGGGCATCTTCAACACCGACTCTCAAACCGCCCGCATACGTCCATACAGCGCGGTTCGGATGTGTTCTGCCATCCAACGCGGGCCTGTATCAGTTCGTCGAGCGGTCTAGATGCACCTTTTTTTCACAAATTCTAAGCAAAGTTGGGGGAGCTTTGCACGAGTCCGGACAGCAGCCACATAGGACTTCCACCCCCCGGCCCACTAAACCCCCCTATAGGTCCCATTCTCTTTCACCCTGCCTCTTCTTCCTCTTGCTTGCATCGACGTCCTCCTTCTCCGCCGCCGCCGATGTACCTCTCTGACCGCCACACAGGCATTACCGGACCTCCACAACCAGCACTGACGTTCCTGCTCGCCTTTCACGACGGCATCGTCCACCCAGGACCCGTCCGTAGCCAAGTACACTCCATCCCTTGTCGACGACGTCTATGGCGGACACCACGCCCAATAGGTGTTCACTCAAATGCCATTGAGCTTATTTTTGAACGTCATGTTCTTCTTTTAGAGTACAAAGGATGGCGGGTACTCGACCATGGAGGATGAGTTGTTGTGCGATGCGTGGTTGGCCGTATCCGCGTATTTTATACACAGGAGCAAAAGGGGGCTTGTCGGTGTACTACAGTTTGGGTCCTTTAGCACCCCAGACTTGTGCACAAGCAGTGGAAGCCTACTCGATGGCTGGGCTTGCCGGAGGGCAGCTGTGGACAAGCTCAAGACTGGTTGGTAAAACCATAAAGAAGACATCCAGGCAGGTGGTCGAAGAGTACTAAGGAAGGTACAAAATACCAAGATTGCAGTTGCTGGCAAGCTAACAAAGACCCGGAAAGCTCCATGCCGTCAAATTTCCACTACCTTGCCACCACTCCACCTCAGCGACTAGCATGTCACTTGTCAAATAGGTGTCGAGCGGGCATGTAGTCAGGTAAATCCTGTGTGGGCACATGTCAGCTCGCCGCCGAAGATATAGCTTTAATGACACCCGTCCTAGGAGCGTGTCAAGATAATATGAGGTAGTTAGGAGAACGACACAGAAGGAGAGACAATTTTTTGCTGGGGAACTTCACCAGCGTGAAACCTCACGGCACATTTAATGTATTTGTCCTAACCCGTCAGAGTTAGGTATTTAGCACTGTAGCCACTATTTACCTTTTGTAAAGACCATTTTTCCACTCTGGTAACCCATATCCCTATAAAAGGAGGCCCAAGGCTACCTTTACAAAGGTCAAAACTTTGCTCATCTACACGCGTAGCTGCACTTCCCGCGCAACCTTGCCGGCAAGTTGCGCTCCTTGTACCTGAGCTTCATACACTCAATGCAACAAAGTAGGAGTAGGGTTTTACGCCTCACAGTGGCCCGAACCTAGGTAAATCCTTGCGTTGGTTTCTAGATCTGCTCTTTGTGCGTGTTGATCTCCCTAGTAGAACCGCAAAGGGATCACCTTTGCCGGTCCCATAGATTGTCGTACGCACGGCAGGGGCTGTTCTGGTAGTGCATGCATGTTTCGTTTTACGCGCAAAAGCACGTTGCGCCCTACGACATGCACATCATCCAACAACGCAATGTGAGGTCGTTATCGTATCGATGGTATGCCATCCAGACCACCGTCACCAAGTTTTGTGACACGATTGCTTGGCTGGAGGCAAAGTGACCATTGCGCGCGACAGCATAGAAGATCGTAAGTTTTGCTTATCTTTGCTCAACTTGTTGATTGAATCATTCATTCACTCAATGTTTCTCTACAATTATGTAGCCCGTACATGCTACCGTGATGTACCATGAGATAGAGGGACGGTCATTTACGTACATACACTATTGGATGAAGCTGAAGGGACACTATGTATGGGGCAACAAGATCCGTTCATGAAAAACTTGTTGAACATCCGGTTAATCGCGCTGAATTTAAACTATTGTTGTACTAGACTTATTTGTATGCTATGTATGAATGATTTATGCTATATCTATCCGAACTTTGATGAATTCCGTCGGGTTTGCATGAATTACATCTGGTCCGTTGAAATGCGGTTTGAAATGTTGGGGAACGTAGCATGCAATTTCAAAAAAATTCCTATGATCACGCAAGATCTATCTAGGAGATGCATAGCAACGAGAAGGGGAGAGTGTGTCCACGTACCCTCGTAGAACGAAAGCGGAAGCGTTAGTTTAACGTGGTTGATGTAGTCGAACGTCTTCATGATCCAACCGATCTTAGTACCGAACGTACGTCACCTCCGAGTTCAGCACACGTTCAGCTCGATGACGTCCCTCGAACTCTTGATCCAGTAGAGGGTCGGAGGAGAGTTCCGTCAGTACGACGGCGTGGTGACGGTGATGGTGATGTGATCCGCGCAGGGATTCGCCTAAGCACTACGACGCTATGACCGGAGGAGTAAACTATGGAGGGGGGCACCGCACACGGCTAAGAGAACAATTGATGTGCCTTTGGGATGCCCCCCGCCCCCATATATAAAGGAGGAGAGGGGAGGTCGGCCGGGCCTAGGGCGCGCCAAGTGGGGGGAGTCCCATTAGGACTCCTAGTCCTAGTCGGCTCCCCCCTTCCTTCCAATGAAGAGGGGAAAGGGGAAAGAGGTGGAGAGGGAGAAGGAAAGGGGGGCTGCGCCCCCACCGCTTGTCCAATTCGGATTGGCTTGGGGGTGGGGGCGCGCCACCTCCCATGGCCTGCCTCCTCCTCTCCACTATGGCCAATGAGGCCCACACTACAAAAAAAATACACTTCCGTGATGATACGTGTTTGTCACAGTAGGTCACATTTTCTGTCATGCATGTACATCCATGACGATTTTATGACAGAATCAAGATAGTCATACCTGTGTTGTCGTAGAAGTGTTCCATGACATTACCAAAATTATCATCACGGAAGTGTCCACTTCCATGACGATAAATCGCGCGTCACAGAAGTCATTTCGTCAAGGCTGACCGACACGTGGAATCCACTGTAACGGGTCACCATTAAGCTATCAGGTCCGGTTTTGGATCCGATAACCCGTTAATAGCCCGGACCAATGGGAATTTTGCACGTGTAAAATTCTGATTGGCCGGAGGAAACACGTGTCAGCTCGTCAGTGGGTCGGATAGGCGCCTATGATATGCCGACACGTGCGACGGCCCACCATTGGCCCATTTAGCTTACAAAGGCCGGCTCGTTTGACTTGGTTAAAAGTTCGCGGGCTCGCCCATGAAAAGCGTGTTAATAGTCTCTTCGCAAATAGCCCATTTTACGGCCCGGTAACTCACGGCCCGATAGGGCCTACCCGAAATCGGCCCAACAACGTCATGTGGCCCGTCAAATATAATACCAGCCCGTTTCACTTTCGGCCCATGTATGGCCCACAACGTCTTTCAGCCCATATGAGGCCTTTCGAATATTTAGGCCCTTTAGAGGCCCACGGTGACTCTAGCCCATAATGAACAGTAAATTGCTTTGTACCCATTAACGACCCATGATTCACATGGGCCGTTTCCAGCCCGTGTTAGCTTTCGGCCTACTGACGTCCCATACATTCTTGGGCTCCTTTCCGGCCCTCGATTACTTCCGGCCCATTACTGGCATGTTCCCCTAATGGGCCAAATTCGGCCTGTGGCCAGAGTCGGCCCGTTTGTGGCCTGTTAACCCATTGCGCCGTTTCCAGCCTGTCCTATATTCTGGCCCACTAACGACCCGGTATGCCTATGACAGAATTAAGCCTTTTCTGTCCTCCGGCCTGTTAACTGCCCATTACCGTGCTCGGCCGATACCAATTACACCCATTTACGACCCATGTAGACCCATTTATCCGATGGCCCGAGGCACACCGATTCTATGGCCCTGTTGGAGGCCCATTTATCGACGGCCCGTAGGAGGCCCATGGATCCTACGACCTGTAGCAGGGTCAAGGTTACCACGGTCCGTATGTGGCCCATGGTTGTTGCGGCCACTAGCAAACCAGGGAAAAACAACCAGGGAAAAACAAGACTAGGAAATAAATAAGCCCAAAACTAACGCTAGGCTATTAAGGCAATTGCACAGATTACATCCACTAGGCATCAAAGATCGCCCCTAGTGCAAATATAGGGAACACCCTACACTATACCAAAATGGCTTACTGTTTTCTTCAGCCGGTGGCTGCCCGTTAAGAACAAATTTTGTATCGCAACAAAACAAATTACAACTATAAAACAAAAGGTTGGCATAAAAGTTAACAATCTGGCAGATAAATGCACCACCAGAAGTTCAGAAGCTCAGTTCATTTGACCTGACTGTTACGCTGTCATGTTGTATTGTCCGATGGAGCACCATAACCTTCGCCTTCATTTCTCCTAGGCTCCTGAACAACATAGAAAATGTCTGATAGTCTGGTTTCAAAACCATGCATATCTTGACGACATCGAACAATGTCTGTCCTTGTTTCACAAAGGGTCTCTATTAGGGAATGGACTTATGTCTGGAGCGCAGATATAACATTGTTTTGAGCTTGCATATCTTGATCATGAGGTAGTTTGGACGAGATTGCCTTAACAACCAACCCAGAATTACGCAGGAACGTGCTTTTGGCACTGTTAGTGGACAGGTACTGACCCACTGCAGCAAGAGCTGACATTGCGGTTATAGTTGCCTCGCCACGTTCAGAAGGTGGCGGTTCCACCATTTTTTCCATAGCTTGCTGAAAAGTTGAGTTTTTACATTAGTAGTACCAGAACAGAAGATATTAAGGAGGCAACAAAACCAAACAAAATAGCTTTGGTCTATATACAGAACTTATTCTGGTGAACCCATGTAAAATATTAGTTGTATTTTACTGCAAAGTACATAATAAAACCAAGTTCCAAACATATGACCATGTATCATGGCTAATGTATTGTCTATTTCTTCACATTGTATTGACAGCTAAGGATAAAGAGACAAAGTTTATAATACGGTAAGCATATAACATCATTCATATCACAAAACAACTGAGAACAGACAAACAGGCAATTATAACATTGTGTGGGCAAGTCCAGCACAGAACTAGATTACAGATCAAGATCAAAGGAACATCACTCCTCCCTTTTAAACCTTGTAAGGTGCAACGATACGTTAAGACAATTGTGTATAAAATTGAAAAGAGTAATAGACATTGGCTGCAAACCATGCAGTTCAAGGCACAAGTCAGAGTAAGTAGTAGTTAAAAGGCATGATGATTAAGGACTTACAACAGCGGCTTTGACTGGTGTAGTCATGCCCTTCGTCTTGCTGGAGTGACAGTCCTTAAAGATTTCCACATCATTTGGTTCAGGTACTTTTTGTTCCTTGCGGGCTTTCCTCTGCATTTGGAACAAGTCAATATAGATTTGATAATATGGTACAGCGAAAAGAGTGAAACAACAGCTAATTACAAGAGCCTTGCAGTGTGCAATATAGCTACGAGATCCTGTCGTCTGTTGGAATTTCACTTTCGTACGGTTGGCCTTGTTCTTTGAACAGTTCACCTACAAGAAGATAGATTTGTGAGGCACATGCGTAAATAGGACTTCAACATGTGATCTAATCACATATATTTAATGTACCTGATACTTTGGATCAAACCAGTGTTTAACGAGGCCTCTCCAGTCTTCATCCGATATATTTTCCACTGGAGATGTTTGGGCAAGTTCACTGTTAGCCTTGCCTTCAAAGTGAGTTTTCCTCAAGTTATACCGATACCGTCGCAGAGCAGACTTGAAAACATGGGTGCAAGCTTGTCTGGTTGCATCATCTTGGCTATCCAACTTGAACCTCATCTTTTGAAAATTATGGGAGTATCATTAACAGCAACCTAGAAAGCATGGGACAGAGCAAGACAATATTACTAGTTTCCATACATAACCATACTTACAGATAAATGGTCGAGGAAGGTGTTGAACTGGGTTTCGTCTTTGTCATTCCTGTACTGAATCCATGTTGGGAGGATACGTACATGACACCTAACGGCAACCGCTGCCTCTGATACTAACTTGGCTGACTCTGTAGCATCACATGGCCTTTTTAAACCCGCCTCAAAATGGATCTCCATTCTTCCTCCTCTAGATTTAGTTAACCTATCGAGCATTGTCCATGATGTTTGTTTCCTCTTGCGCCTAGGTGCTAGTCCAACAACGAACATAGGAAGTGTTAATGTACATCAAACTATGAGACTACATAAAAAGAAGCATGCAACTGTAAATTGACTTCAGCAACTACCTTCTTGCTGTTGAAGCTCACAAAGTTCATATGATCTTGCCAACTCGTCTTGTGTCAAGAGTGGTTCGGAACTAGTGTCAGGTGGCAAGGGAGCTTGGGAACGTGCTGCTAGCTGAGTTGACCAACGAGTAACTCGTGCAGCTGGTGGTACCGTGGAAGGTGTTGCAATAAGTAGGGTTGTCTCTGCTTGTTTGGTGGCAGCTATTGGCTTCTGTTTGGCTTGTTCTGTAGCTCGCGTAGCACGGGATACCCTGTTTGTACAATTTTCCGCTGGACTTTGACCTTCTATTGCACCATCAGTACCAGCAGAAGGATTCTTCCGCTTCCTTTTCCCTGTCATTCTATGTTCATTCCTATTTCTCTGTGCCATGTTAAGTCAAGCCGACAAGAAAAACGAATAACAATTTAGTTCTTCAGAACAAATTGATGCGTGATACAGACGAACTGAACTTTGATGTTAGACAACCACATGATAGGAGGATGTAATATGTATGAAAAATAGGACGGCACGAGATAACCTGAACTATGATGTGTAAACTAAGCAGAAGACATTTCACTAAATTAGAAGCAATGCAATGGAAGGTAGACACCATATGAAAGATGCTACAAATATCGCTCTGCCAAGTTAACAGTGTCTCGTCATAAATGGCGTTTAAACAAATGTGAAGTAGTACAAGAAATAAATCATATGCAAGATGCAAACAACATCACACTACCAAGTTAAAGGTCTCCCGTCATTAGTGCCATTGCATATTCACAGCATTGCATATTCACAGCTTATGATGTGTAAACTAAGGAGAAGGCATTTCAACAAATTAGAAGCAATGAAAGCTAGACACCATATGAAAGATGCAACGAATATCACTCTACCAAGTTAAAACTGTCTCGTCATAAGTGCCATTTCAACAAATTAGAAGTAGTACAAGCTAGAAAAGAATGCGAGATGTAACCTATATCACACTCCCAAGTCAAACGTGTCTTATGATAAGTGATTGTTGCAGGTTACACAACAGTAGTACTTTGATGTAAGAACATCGTGCGATAGACAAATATTGTATGTTCTAGAAACAGGAACACGTGTCATATTCACAAGTATAATGTGTAAAGTAAGCAGATGGAATTCAACAAAATTAGAAGCAATACAAGGTAGACATCATACATAACATGCAACCACATATAACAGTGCCAAGTTAGAGGGAGCACCTGTGATGGTGCACTAGGGGAGACGTGCTCATCATCAACACAGCTATGTTGAGTGTCTATGCATGTGTTGTCTTGGAAATCTTCTTGGGGGTGGCGGAGTAGAATCTGTAGAGGCCCTCCATTTGGAAGGAGCACCTATATCCGCTGCCTTGCTACTTTCCTTCCGCTTTATTGATTTTGAATTTGCAAGTAAAATCGACAAGAAAAAGCAATAAAATTCACTCTTTAGAACTCATTTGTGCATGGTACTGACAATCACTACTTTGATGTAAGGCAAACACATGATACCAGGATGGAATATGTACAAAAAACAGGACGACATGGAATATTCACAACTGTTTGTGTAAACTAAGCAGAAGCCATTTCAACAAATAAGAAGCAATGCAAGCTAGACACCACATGAAAGATGCAACCAATATGACTCTGCCAAGTTAAAAGCGTCCCATCATAAATGGCGTTTCAATAAATAAGAAGCAGTGCATGCTATAAATCATATGAAAGATGCAACTAATATCACACTGCATATACTAAAGGTGTCTCGTCATATTGATTCATGCGGGATACAAAAAAAATAGTTTTATGTAAGGACATGCTTAATAGACAGATGTACTATGTACTAAAACTAGGAAGGCATGTCACATTAACAGGTATAATGTATAAACTAAGCAGAATAGCACATGCAATCTAACCAGATTGGAAGAATTACAGTATAGACACCATATGCAACATGCAACCACATATCACACTGCCAAGTTAGAGAAAGCACCTGCGATGCTGGTGTAGGGGAAATGCGGTCATCAACTACAGAGCTACGTTCACTATCTTCATGTAGCCTTGCTGTTTCTTGAGAATCACGTGGGGAGGCTGACACTGCATTCTTCAAAAGAGGATCTTTTCTCAAAGTAACCAACTGGGGTGACTTTCTCATCATAAGTGATTGATGAGGGATACACAAGAACATTAGTTTGATGTAAGAACATGGTTAATAGAGAAATGTACTAGTATGTACCAAAAACAGGAAGGCATGTCATATTCAAAGGTAGAATGTGTAAGCTAAGCAGATGCAATTTAACCAAATTGGAAGCAATACAAGCTAGACATCCGGCTGGAGTGGTGAGCATGATCATCGAGGACCTGAGAGCCTGGTGGGAGGCGGGTGAGGGAGTCCTGGATTAAGGGGTCCTCGGATGGTCGAGCTATGTGACATGGGCCGCGAAGATACAAGATAGAAGGCTTTCCCCCGTGTCCGGATGGGACTCTCCTTGGCGTGGATAGCAAGCTTGGCGGCTAGTCGTGTAGTTTCCTTTCTCTGTAAACCGACTTTGTACAATTCTGGCCCCCTCCCGTGTCTATATAAACCGGAGGGCTTAGTCCGTAGAGACGATCATAATCATACATGCTAGACATCTAGGGTTTAGCCATTACGATCTCGAGGTAGATCAACTCTTGTAACCCCTATACTCATAAAAGTCAATCAAGCAGGAAGTAGGGTATTACCCCATTAAGAGGGCCCGAACCTGGGTAAACATTGTGTCCCCTGCCTCCTGTTACCTTCGATCCTCAGACGCACAGTTCGGGACCCCCTACCCGAGATCAGCCGGTTTTGACACCGACAGCGGGCTGCTTCGCCACCATCGTGGCTGTTTAGTTGGCTTCCAGGTGATGCATGTCTGTGCTGGGCTTGTCACTGGCTCAGCCAGTGCCCTGACTAGCTATTTGTCTTCTGGTGCTCCCGGGATGGTGGTTCATGTAAAAAATATCTTTCCTTATCTTAATAAAGCCCGGTTTCGGCCTTTCGAATACAAGCTAGACACCATATGCAACATGCAACCACATATGACACCACGAAGTTTAAGCAAGCACCTGGGATGGTGGTTCATCCCGAGCGAGGTCATCGACTCCAGAGCTACATTTACCGTCTCCATCTGCTGATACTGCACCCTTTATAAGGCTGAAACGTGTCTGGCCTAGCCGCGTACCACGCTAGAGCGACTTCTCTCTTTTCTTTTCTGCTTCTATCCAGGCAACAGAGTCTGAAATACCCTTGCATAAAAACACAATAGTGAGAGTATGGGTGAAGTGTGTGCAGATCTAGTGCACTGTAAAAGTAGCATATAGTAGGTGGCTTAAAAATAAATGACAGGAGACATATGATAGCTCTACAACATTGCATGGCAAACAAAATTAGATTCTACTCCGTATGATTTTGTAATATATGAGCACAGGGATGGCTGGGATGTGCAGGTACTCCTCCATCACACCACCACATGTGGTCCTATCAAAATAACAGTCGACTGAAAATAAATAGGTCAGTCAATTTTTTTATGAACCGTCCGATCTATAAGGAACGAGAAGATGGCCTTCGTCTACCTCCCGCCAGTCTCTGTTGACGATCTTTCTTGAACCGCCAGCGACCACCGGCCGAGATCCCTGCCTCCGCCGCCCCGCTCTCCCCTCGACCTCACACCACCGCCGTGCTTGGCAGCGCTCCCAGGCAATCCCGGCCGACCTCCATATTGGGCGCCAGTAGCTCTAGGCCCCACACGCCCCTAAGATAAACACCGAGGCGCTGCTTCCCCGGCGTAATAGGCGGACTAGCGCCTGTTATGCCGGGGAATGCTTCCGTTAATTGGGAATCAACTGACCAGGAATTGAAATCCAGGGGGGTGACGGACCTCTAGCTAAGGTGAAATAGTATATGAGAAGAAACCTTGAGCATCACGAGTTACTAGGAACATCTAGTATCAAGAAGAAGCGGTCAACTAGTGTCTTCTGTGGGATGAATACCGTGCAAACAGACACGTAAGATTTGCACGAATAAGGGAAGAGGAGTACCATTTCTGGTTGCCAGTGTTGTGTCCTTCATATGTCGCGACGGTGTTCTTCTTTTTACCGGGGGAACCGATGTTTTGGAGGAGGGTGCAGCCTTGGATTAACCCATGGACAAATTGTTGACTGTGTTGCCGTGGCCGTATGTCGGCGGAGGGGAAGCAGATCCGAGGTGGCAAAGGACGACGTAGAAGGGACATCTCCAGTGCGGTGGACGGTGGCGAAGTTGGAGCGGCAGCGGTGAGGCGCGGGACGGCATGGTTGAACTGGCTAGGGTACGGACAACTCGGCCTCGGCTTCAACTACTAGCCGTGGAGGGCGTTGCGGTGGACGGTGATGTTGGGGTATCGGCTCCGGCGTGATGGAGGAGGGCGGCGGTTGATGGGTGGGATGGGGTGGCGGACGGAGGACACCAGGGTTTCGCGGCTGGTGGAGAGGTAGTTTTGGCACCCACAGAGTACGAATGGGGAATCAGACCGGGGGGGGGGAGATAAGTGAGAACCATCTTTCGGTCAGGGACGTGCTTCTTTTTGGCTTTTTTTGAACAGATGGGACACGCTTGTTTGAAATTTGGGGAAGTACAAACTTTGCCCCTCTCTGAAAATTCGGACCTACTGTGGGTCGGGGGTAGGATGGTAATCCCAGGTGTCCCAAATAGTGGGCGGGAGCGATTTCGGCCGCGCGCATGTGTGCTTAGGCGGCATTGTGTATGAATGTTTTCCGGAGGCGGTTGTGTGGCATCTAGATGAAGCTACAAACCTACCCCAGTTTAGACCTTTGGACATCGGGCCGGTAGGTTTCACGGGTCGAAGTTAGAAAAGTAATTTCCTTCTACTACCAAACATTGGTCTCACGCGGTTTCGGGCGAGTAGAGGCTCTTTTGGCGCTTTGTTCGAAATTTTGAAACAGAAGCATTCACATTTAGAGTACTCTTGAACTTTGAGGATTGACCTAAACAGACAACGTTAAATTCGACCTTGTATGTTTGAAAACCTCATTAAATTATCCGCTTCTTTTTGAAATTTTGACACTTGAAAATCCTATAACTACGATTATTTTGGAATGGAGGAGCTAAATTTGAATCTATTTTGTACACGACTATATATGCTATTATGTACAAAAGCAGAACAAAGATTGGTGCCCCCATAATTTAGGTATGATTTACAAATGCCATGATATTGAATTCAAATAATTGAATGGACTTCATGTTGAATTCGAATTTTTTAAACCACCTTAAGTTGAATTCAAATGTATGCTAGTTCATAGCTATCTATCTATAATGTTCATTGTGTAACTTCCGTATGTATAATGTGCTTTACACACACAACATGAACTATACTCACGTTTATATTCGATTGCTAAAGCGATGCATTGTCTGGAGTTCAAAATACTAACTATGTGGATCAATTATGTCGAATAATAACATAGACATGCTCAAATTTGATAGAATCTAGATGTCTAATGGATCATGACAGTTCCTTACGCGAATTACAAATATCATGATCCCATCCTAATATTTGGATACAATTTATATCTTTAATAATGTGTACATAAGTCTTTTACGTGTAGTTTCACTCTCCATCGGTGGTCTCTCACACATGCTCACACACTCTCCCCCGAGGTGTCTTTCTCGCACACATGCTCTCAATATAACCCTTCCTCCCTCTTGTAACCATTTACGACTGTTTTCACTAACCTTTATTACAAGCACTGTTCCTCTCACAAGCATACACACGCACAATCCCCATCGACCCATTTCTATATACACAGACCTGCCTACGTGTCTCTTGTACGCACATTATCTTTAGGCCTGTCTCTCACGCATTGTCTCACACCTCTCTTCCTAATCGATGAGTATGATTCTAGCAGAGCATTATGTAGGATACCCCTTAAAGTTAGGTTGGATGAATAGTAATATCAGAGATAAGGGGTTACCTTAGTCCGAGGACTTAGGGTTACAAATCCTAGCCGGCTTTGTCAGTGGACACAGAGTCCTTCACGATTCTGCTATCTTTGTCTTGTACGACTAGTCATCCATGGGTCTCCCTAAATGCGTCACGGCCCGACCAATCTGGTGCAGGATGGAACCGAACCAAGGGCCTCACCTCGGCCCACCGGACCTCACGCGGTGACACACCCTCTGCCCCCAGGTCTCGTTATCTTCTCACACCCACACATACCAACACAAACACCACACAAAAAAAATTCTCCTCGTGCCTCTATCCCCTCCCACTTGCATATACACACTCAAGGGAATCTCTCGTCGTGACATCATATTCGTCTCTCTCTCTCTAGACCTCTCTCATTTGTCGTGCTATCTCTCCCGCGCCCCCTCCCCTCGCCGACCCCTCTATCCATGCCTCTCCCGAATACATAATACACACATACCTGTCTAGGCCATGCCTAATACATCAACTACACATTCACACGTGTTACATCACGTACCCCATTTATCTAAAAGCCCTCTCTTCACGTTTATTTCGCATACAACATTCCTTTTGAATAAAGTGTGGCCAAAAAATTATTTTAGAATTTCTACATATATACAACATTGCAAAGTTATATGGAGGAGTATGAACGTTAATTTACATTGCATGGTGCCCACAATGATATTTATTCCGCACTATGAACTTTTATATTTTTATACTATATATAAAGTTAGTCATAATAAAGAGAAATGAAGAGCATCTCTCTCTCCATCGCATACACCCCCTCTACGCCCCTTTCTCGTACGCACAGAAACTATTTCCAGGTCCTCTAAAAGTACGCCCCCCAGCACATTCACGCATGTTTCATCTTTCTCTCGCGATATATACAATGACGATCATTGTATTTGAACTGAAAGCACGATGCATGCATTGGACTTTAGAATCCACTCATTACGGTCACCATTTATGTTTTGTGGTTATTATACAGTGACGGGCTCACCGTACAGCTCTGTATTTGCTCAAGACACGATTAGTTGACCAGTTAAACGCTCCACGTGGCACCTCTAGTGTTGCATCACATTATCTCTGTTGGGGAACGTAGTAATTTCAAAAAAAATCCTACGCACACACAAGATCATGGTGATGCATAGCAACGAGAGGGGAGAGTGTTGTCTACATACCCTCGTAGACCGAAAGCGGAAGTGTTATTACAACGCGGTTGATGTAGTCATACGTCTTCATGATCGACCGATCCTCAGCACCGAACGTACGGCACCTCCGTGTTCAGCACACGTTCAACTCGGCGACGTCCCGCGAACTCACGATCCAGTAGAGCTTCGGGGAAGAACTTCGTCAGCACAACGACGTGGTGACGGTGTTGATGAAGTTACCGACGCAGCGCTTCGCCTAAGCACCGCTACGATATAACCGAGGTGGATTATGGTGGAGGGGGGCACCGCACACGGCTAAGAGAGATCAATGATCAACTTGTGTGTTCTAGGGTGCCCCCCGCCCCCGTATATAAAGGAGCAAGGGGGGAGGCCGGCCGGCCCTTGGGGCGTGCCAAGGAGGGGGGAGTCCTCCTCCTAGTAGGAGTAGGACTCCCCTTTCCTAGTCCAACTAGGAAGAGGGAAGGGGGAAGGAAAGAGAGGGAGAGGGAGAGGGAAAGAGGGGCCGCGCCCCCCCTCCCCTACTCCAATTCGGACTCCTCATGGGAGGGGGCACGCCACCTCCTGGGCTACTGCCCTCTCTCTCCCCTCAGGCCCACTAAGGCCCAATACTTCACCGGGGGGTTCCGGTAACCCCTCCGGCACTGCGGATTTCTCCGAAACCACCCGGAACACTTCCTGCGTCTGAATATAGCCGTCCAATATATCAATCTTTATGTCTCAACCATTTTGAGACTCCTCGTCATGTCCATGATCACATCCGGGACTCCGAACTACCTTTGGTACATCAAAACACATAAACTCATAATACCGATCGTCATGGAACTTTAAGCGTGCGGACCCTACGGGTTCGAGAACTATGTAGACATGACCGAGACACGTCTCTGGTCAATAACCAATAGAGGAACCTGGATGCTCATATTGGTTCCTACATATTCTATGAAGATCTTTATCGGTCAAACCGCATAACAACATACGTTGTTCCCTTTGTCATCGGTATGTTACTTGCCCGAGATTCGATCATCGGTATCTCAATACCTAGCTCAATCTCGTTACCGGCAAGTCTCTTTACTCGTTCTGTAATGCATCATCCCGCAACTAACCCATTAGTTGCATTGCTTGCAAAGCTTATAGTGATGTGCATTACTCAGAGGGCCCAAAGATACCTCTCCGACAATCGGAGTGACAAATCCTAATCTCGATCTCTGCCAACTCAACAAGTACCATCGAAGACTCCTGTAGAGCACCTTTATAATCACCCAGTTACGTTGTGACGTTTGGTAGCACACAAAGTGTTCCTCCGGTAATCGGGAGTTGCATAATCTCATAGTCATAGGAACATGTATAAGTTATGAAGAAAGCAATAGCAGCAAACTAAAATGATCAAATGCTTAGCTAATGGAATGGGTCAAGTAAATCACATAATTCTCCTAATGATGTGATCCCATTTATCAAATGACAACTCATGTCTATGGTTAGGAAACTTAACCATCTTTGATCAACGAGCTAGTCAAGTAGAGGCATACTAGTGACACTCTGTTTGTCTATGTATTCACACATGTATTACGTTTCCGGTTAAGACAATTCTAGCATGAATAATAAACATTTATCATGAAATAAGGAAATAAATAATAACTTTATTATTGCCTCTAGGGCATATTTCCTTCAGTCTCCCACTTGCACTAGAGTCAATAATCTAGATTACACAGTAATGATCCTAACACCCATGGAGCCTTGGTGCTGATCATGTTTTGCTCGTGAGAGAGGCTTAGTCAACGGGTCTGCAACATTCAGATCCGTATGTATCTTGCAAATCTCTAAGTCTCCCACCTGGACTTGATCGCGGAGGGTATTGAAGCGTCTCTTGATGTGGTTGGTTCTCTTGTGAAATCTGGATTCCTTTGCGAAGGCAATTGCACCAGTATTGTCACAAAAGATTTTCATTGGACCCGATGCACTAGGTATGACACCTAGATCGGATATGAACTCCTTCATCCAGACTCCTTCATTTGCAGCTTCTGAAGCAGCTATGTACTCCGCTTCACACGTAGATCCAGCCACGACGCTTTGTTTAGAACTGCTCCAACTGACAGCTCCACCGTTCAATATAAACACGTATCCGGTTTGCGATTTAGAATCGTCCGGATCAGTGTCAAAGCTTGCATTGACGTAACCATTTACGACGAGCTCTTTGTCACCTCCATAAATGAGAAACATATCCTTAGTCCTTTTCAGGTATTTCAGGATGTTCTTGACTGTTGTCCAGTGATCCACTCCTGGATTACTTTGGTACCTCCCTGCTAAACTAATAGCAAGGCACACATCAGTTCTGGTACACAGCATTGCATACATGATAGAGCCTATGGCTGAAGCATAGGGAACACTTTTCATTTTCTCTCTATCTTCTGCATTGGTCGGGCATTGAGTCTTACTCAACTTCACACCTTGTAACACAGGAAAGAACCATTTCTTTGCTTGATCCAGTTTGAACTTCTTCAAAACTTTATCAAGGTATGTGCTTTGTGAAAGTCCAATTAAGCGTCTTGATCTATCTCTATAGATCTTAATGCCTAATATATAAGCAGCTTCACCGAGGTCTTTCATTGAAAAACTCTTATTCAAGTATCCTTTTATGCTATCCAGAAATTCTATATCATTTCCAATCAACAATATGTCATCCACATATAATATTAGAAATGCTACACAGCTCCCACTCACTTTCTTGTAAATACAGGCTTCTCCAAAAGTCTATATAAAACCATATGCTTTGATCACACTATCAAAACGTTTATTCCTACTCTGAGAGGCTTGCACCATTCCATAAATGGATCGCTGGAGCTTCAATACTTTGTTAGCACCTTTTGGATCGACAAAACCTTCTGGTTGTATCATATACAACTCTTCTTCTAGAAATCCATTCAGGAATGCAGTTTTGACATCCATTTGCCAAATTTCATAATCATAAAATGCGGCAATTGCTAACATGATTCAGACAGACTTGAGCATTGCTACGGGTGAGAAAGTCTCATCGTAGTCAACCCCTTGAACTTGTCGAAAACCTTTTGCAGAATCTGGGCTCATCATCGCTTCCTCATAGTTCGTAGGTTTGTCATGGTCAAGTAACATGACCTCTAGAACAAGATTACCGTACCACTCTGGTACGGATCTTACTCTGGTTGACCTACGAGGTTCGGTAGTAACTTGATCTGAAGTTTCATGATCATCATCATTAGCTTCCTCACTAATTGGTGTAGGTGTCACAGGAACCGGTTTCTGTGATGAACTACTCTCCAATAAGGGAGCAGGTACAATTACCTCATCAAGTTCCACTTTCCTCCCACTCACTTCTTTCGAGAGAAACTCCTTCTCTAGAAAGGATCCATTCTTAGCAACGAATATCTTGCCTTCGGATCTGTGATAGAAGGTGCGCCCAACAGTCTCCTTTGGGTATCCTATGAAGACACATTTCTCCGATTTGGGTTCGAGCTTATCAGGTTGAAGCTTTTTCACATAAGCATCGCAACCCCAAACTTTAAGAAACGACAACTTTGGTTTCTTGCCAAACCATAGTTCATAAGGCGTCGTCTCAACGGATTTAGATGGTGCCCTATTTAACGTGAATGCAGCTGTCTCTAAAGCATAAACCCAAAATGACTGCGGTAAATCGGTAAGAGACATCATAGATCGCACCATATCTAGTAAAGTATGATTACGACGTTCGGACACACCATTATGCTGTGGTGTTCCGGGTGGCGTGAGTTGCGAAACTATTCCCCATTGTTTCAAATGAAGACCAAACTGTAACTCAAATATTCTCCTCCATGATCAGATCGTAGAAACTTTATTTTCTTGTTACGATGATTTTCCACTTCACTCTGAAATTCTTTGAACTTTTCAAATGTTTCAGACTTATGTTTCATTAAGTAGATATACCCATATCTGCTCAAATCATCTGTGAAGGTGAGAAAATAGCGATACCCGCCGCGAGCCTCAACATTCATCGGACCACATACATCAGTATGTATGATTTCCAACAAATCTGTTGCTCGCTCCATTGATCCGTAGAACGGCGTTTGTCATCTTTCCCATGAGGCATGGTTCCAAGTACCAAGTGACTCATAATCAAGTGATTCCAAAAGTCCATCAGAATGGAGTTTCTTCATGCGCTTTACACCAATATGACCTAAACGGCAGTGCCACAAATAAGTTGCACTATCATTATCAACTCTGCATCTTTTGGCTTCAACATTACGAATATGTGTATCACTACTATCGAGATTCATTAAAAATAGACCATTCTTCAAGGGTGCATGACCATAAAAGATATTACTCATGTAAATAGAATAACCATTATTCTCAGCTTTAAATGAATAACCGTCTCGCATCAAACAAGATCCAGATATAATGTTCATGCTCAACGCTGGCACCAAATAACAATTATTCAGGTCTAAAACTAATCCCGAAGGTAGATGTAGAGGTAGCGTGCCGACGGCGATCACATCGACTTTGGAACCATTTCCCACGCGCATTGTCACCTCGTCCTTAGCCAATCTTCGCTTAATCCGTAGTCCGCGTTTCGAGTTGCAAATATTAGCAATAGAACCAGTATCAAATACCCAGGTGCTACTCCGAGCTTTAGTAAGGTACACATCAATAACATGTATATCACATATACCTTTGTTCACCTTGCCATCCTTCTTATCCGCCAAGGCAGTTCCGCTTCCAGTGGCCAGTCCCTTTGCAGTAGAAGCACTCAGTCTCAGGCTTAGGTCCAGACTTCGGTTTCTTCTCCTGAGCAGCAACTTGTTTGCTGTTCTTCTTGAAGTTCCCCTTCTTCTTCCCTTTACCCTTTTTCTTGAAACTGGTGGTCTTGTTGACCATCAACACTTGATGCTCCTTCTTGATTTCTACCTCCGCGGCCTTTAGCATTGCGAAGAGCTCGGGAATTGTCTTATCCATCCATTGCATGTTATAGTTCATCACGAAGCTTTTGTAGCTTGGTGGCAGTGATTGAAGAATTCTGTCAATGACACTATCATCCGGAAGATTAACTCCCAGTTGAATCAAGTGATTGTTATACCCGGACATTTTGAGTATATGCTCACTGACAGAACTATTCTCCTCCATCTTGCAGCTGTAGAACTTATTGGAGACTTCATATCTCTCAATCCGCGCATTTGCTTGAAATATTAACTTCAACCCCTGGAACATCTCATATGCTCCATGATGTTCAAAACGTCGTTCAAGTCCCGGTTCTAAGCTGTAAAGCATGGCACACTGAACTATCGAGTAGTCATCAGCTTTGCTCTGCCAGACGTTCATAACATCTGGCGTGGCTCCTGCTGTGGGTTTGGCACCCAGCGGTGCTTCCAGGACGTAATTCTTCTGTGCAGCAATGAGGATAATCCCCAAGTTACGGACCCAGTCCGTGTAATTGCTACCATCATCTTTCAACTTTGCTTTCTCAAGGAACGCATTAAAATTCAATGGAACAACAGCACGGGCCATCTATCTACAACAACATAGACATGCAAAATACTATCAGGTATTAAGTTCATGATAAATTAAAGTTCAATTAATCAAATTACTTAAGAACTCCCACTTATATAGACATCCCTCTAATCATCTAAGTGATCACGTGATCCATATCAACTAAACCATGTCCGATCATCACGTGAGATGGAGTAGTTTTCAATGGTGAACATCACTATGTTGATCATATCTACTATATGATTCACGCTCGACCTTTCGGTCTCAGTGTTCCGAGGCCATATCTGCATATTCTAGGCTCGTCAAGTTTAACCCGAGTATTTCTGCGTGTGCAAAACTGGCTTGCACCCGTTGTATATGAACGTAGAGTTTATCACACCCGATCATCACGTGGTGTCTTGGCACGACAAACTTTGGCAACGGTGCATACTCAGGGAGAACACTTGTACCTTGAAATTTAGTGAGAGCTCATCTTATAATGCTACCGTCAATCAAAGCAGAATAAGATGCATAAAAGATAAACATCACATGCAATCAATATAAGTGATATGACATGGCCATCATCATCTTGTGCCTTTGATCTCCATCTCCAAAGCACCGTCATGATCACCATTTTCACTGGCGCGACACCTTGATCTCCATCGTAGCATCCTTGTCGTCTCGCCAACTATTGCTTCTACGACTATCGCTACCGCTTAGTGATAAAGTAAAGCAATTACAGGGCGATTGCATTGCATTCAATAAAGCGACAACCATATGGCTCCTGCCAGTTGCCGATAACTCCGTTACAAAACATGATCATCTCATACAATAAAATATAGCATCATGCCTTGACCATATCACATCACAAGATGCCCTGCAAAAACAAGTTAGACGTCCTATACTTTGTTGTTGCAAGTTTTACGTGGCTGCTACGGGCTGAGCAAGAACCGTTCTTACCTACGCATCAAAACCAGAACGATATGTCGTCAACTTAGTGCTGTTTTAATTTTCAACAAGGACCGGGCGTAGTCACACTCGGTTCAACTAAAGTTGGAGAAACTAACACTCGCCAGCCACCTATGGCGAAGCACGTCGGTAGAACCAGTCTCGCGTAAGCGTACGTGTAATGTCGGCCCGGGCCGCTTCATCCAACAATACCGCCGAACCAAAGTATGACATGGTGGTAAGCAATATGACTTGTATCGCCCACAACTCACTTGTGTTCTACTCATGCATATAACATCTACTCATAAACCTGGCTCGAATGCCACTGTTGGGGAACGTAGTAATTTAAAAAAAATCCTACGCACACGCAAGATCATGGTGATGCATAGCAACGAGAGGGGAGAGTGTTGTCTACGTACCCTCGTAGACCGAAAGCGGAAGCGTTATTACAACGCGGTTGATGTAGTCGTACGTCTTCACGATCGACCAATCCTCAACACCGAACGTACGGCACCTCCGTGTTCAGCACATGTTCAGCTTGACGTCCCGTGAACTCACGATCCAGTAGAGCTTCGGGGAAGAACTTCGTCAGCACGACGGCGTGGTGACGGTGTTGATGAAGTTACCGACGCAGGGCTTCGCCTAAGCACCGCTACGATATGACCGAGGTGGATTATGGTGGAGGGGGGCACCGCACACGGCTAAGAGAGATCAATGATCAACGTGTGTGTTCTAGGGTGCCCCCCCCGCTCCCGTATATAAAGGAGCAAGAGGGGAGGCCGGCCGGCCCTTGGGGCGCGCCAAGGAGGGGGAGTCCTCCTCCTAGTAGGAGTAGGACTCCCCTTTCCTAGTCCAACTAGGAAGAGGGAAGGGGGAAGGAAAGAGAGGGAGAGGGAGAGGGAAAGAGGGGCCGCGCCCCCCTCCCCTAGTCCAATTCGGACTCATCATGGGAGGGGGCACGCCACCTCCTGGGCTACTGCCCTCTCTCTCCCCTCAGGCCCACTAAGGCCCAATACTTCCCCGGGGGGTTCAGGTAACCCCTCCGGCACTCCGGTTTTCTCCGAAACCACCCAGAACACTTCCGGTGTCCGAATATAGCCGTCCAATATATCAATCTTTACGCATCGACCATTTCGAGACTCCTCGTCATGTCCGTGATCACATCCGGGACTCGGAACTACCTTCGGTACATCAAAACACATAAACTCATAATACCGATCGTCATAGAACTTTAAGCGTGCGGACCCTACGGGTTCGAGAACTATGTAGACATGACCGAGACACGTCTCTGGTCAATAACCAATAGCGGAACCTGGATGCTCATATTGGTTCCTACATATTCTACAAAGATCTTTATCGGTCAAATCGCATAACAACATACGCTGTTCGCTTTGTCATCGGTATGTTACTTGCCCGAGATTCGATCATCGGTATCTCAATACCTAGCTCAATCTCGTTACCGGCAAGTCTCTTTACTCGTTCTGTAATGCATCATCCCACAACTAACTCATTAGTTGCATTGCTTGCAAGGCTTATAGTGATGTGCATTATCGAGAGGGCCCAGAGATACCTCTCCGACAATCGGAGTGACAAATCCTAATCCCGATCCATGCCAACTCAACAAGTACCATCGGAGACACCTGTAGAGCACCTTTGTAATCACCCAGTTACGTTGTGACGTTTGGTAGCACAAAAAGTGTTCCTCCAGTAATCGGGAGTTGCATAATCTCATAGTCATAGGAACATGTATAAGTTATGAAGAAAGCAATAGCAGCAAACTAAAATGATCAAATGATAAGCTAATGGAATGGGTCAAGTCAATCACATCATTCTCCTAATGATGTGATCCCGTTTATCAAATGACAACTCATGTCTATGGTTAGGAAACTTAACCATCTTTGATCAACGAGCTAGTCAAGTAGAGGCATACTAGTGACACTCTGTTTATCTATGTATTCACACATGTATTACGTTTCCGGTTAATACAATTCTACCATGAATAATAAACATTTATCATGAAATAAGGAAATAAATAATAACTTTATTATTGCCTCTAGGGCATATTTCCTTCAATCTCACTATCATTGGGCCCACCTGTTGGCTTGTATCTACTCTACACTCTTATAAAAACAGAGTTGGTGATGATGGTGTGCCTGCCATCCTCCAATATAGGTCGTCCGATTTATATCTGACGGATTGGAAGGAAACTATGGTAATTTTGCAAAAAGGTACCCACACACCTCTCCACATTTGCAAATAAGGACTTCCCTCGTTCATCCTTTTCTCTCATAAGATAAACTATTCATACAAATGCATCTTGATGTTACGTGCAACGCACAGGCATCTTGCTAGTAAGAATGAAAACAAACGACAAAAAAATATTGGACGGTGGTTCGAAGTCATGACCGCGGGCACAACAGACAAGGTGGCCTTGTATTGGTATGCTGAGCCGTCTGTCTTAACATACATGAGCTGGTATGGTGATTATACACACACACGCACGCATGCACATGAACTGCATGCATGCAACAGTCACATGAACACATGCAGCCATGCACGCACGCAACACTCACACGTACACACACAGCCACACACACATGCAACACTCACACACACGCACGCATGCATGCACACACCACATGACCAACACACACTCTCATGCTCAAGTGCTCAACCTACACGTGCATGCGCACACATCAGGCCCTGACAGACACATACACAACCAGGTGGTTCCTGCGCATGGGTTGGAGTCTTGTCGCGCCTGCGTAAATTTGTGTTTATCTGACCTTTTTCCTATGCGAACTGACACGTGGGACCCACAAGGAACATGGTCAATTTAACTAGTCAACATGGTGCCACGCAGACTATTTGTTCGGTCAACAAAATGCAATCCGATGCTGAACGGTGAGCAAGTGACCGTATAATCACCGCAAAACATATATAGTGACCGTAATGAGCGTATTCTGAAGTCCGGTGACCGTATTATGCTTTTCTCTCTGTAGGCCCTCCAAAACTACATCTCTACACGTTCTCGCATGTTACATCTAACAACTATGCAATACAGCACTACTACTACACTCTAACACAATAAATCATATGTGTTTTTAGTTTTACTAGATATCATATTGTTACTTAATTATTCAGTTTGCATACGTAAAAATTGCCTTTGAAATGTATGGCCAGTATCATCTACCGCGCGGGAAAAATCCCGCCCTTTCCTGTTTAATCGATGGATCGTGCGAAACAGCAAAACTATAGTACTATAGTACTATACAGTACAAGTAAGAGTTCACTGGGCCGCCGTGTCATGTACTCCTCCGTCGTAAGAGTGGAGCGCTTGCTTTCATAAATGTTCTAGTCCCTTTCCCCAACATGTGGGACATCAAGCTACCGGGTCCATGTGCCATACCGAAAAACAGTGCAGAGCAGCAGGGGTGAAGCACCCCAGTCATGGCGCCGGCGTAGTAATGAGCAATGAGGCGTCAAATCACAAAGTTGCACCTTTCTCGCAGTTAAGTTGGTGGGACGAAGCTAAAAAAAGAAGTTGGAGGGATGAAGCAACCATCATTTCACTCATTGCTGAATCCGCTTCTCCCTCATCTTCTTCAAGTTAACCACGTGTTGCTTCTACCGTTGTTCTGCCTCATGTCGGACGCGGGTCGGCTTGGTAAAGCATTAACACGTGGGACCGCATGTTAGCAAACCGCCAGGCCAACGTCCTCTAAAAATAAGAAACCTCCCCCGCCATCCGCGTGGCAAAATCACCTCCTTTTTACTAATCTTGATTCTATAATTTTTTAGATCAATATAATTGAGATTTGTATAGATAGCACACAGGAGCAAAACCAAGTGGTACGGTTAAGGGCATCCACAATGTGTAGCCAAATGTGAAAATAGCTTTTGGCATCGATGGGAACCATTGTTGACGGTGCTGCCAAAGCCAAAAAGATAGAACCGAAACTCCCTGATTGATTGATTGATTGAAGGAATAAAAAAATGCAACGTCTCTCCTCTTTCTCCCGTGCTTGGACGCATGTACAGTATAGAGCACAGAGTCTACTCCCCTGTCCCTTCTATCACAAATCACAAAAGCAGTGAGGCGTCAAATCACAAAGCACGGACAAAGCAACCATCATTTCACTCTTCGCTGACTCTGCTTCTCCATCGTCTTGTTCGAGAAACCACCTCACCGCACTAAGGTGGACGGACGACGCTATTGTGTACTAGTAGTACTAGTACATGTACGCGTCCTTTGGTTCAACGGACTTCCTGGATGCAAATAAGGCAGTTGTCTCGGCTTGCAGGCGGTACTTGTGAACGACTTACCGCGGTCTCCCTCAATGGTGTTCCCCGTCGAACGCACTTCGCCAAACCACAACGTTCGAGATATCGTCGACGTCACCGCAATGGAGAAGGAAGTCAAATAGTTAATACCTCCATTTTTTTACACAAGGCCAGTATATCAAAATAACGATTTGCAAAAGGCCACTAATACTAATCGAGGCAAAATTGATGGGGTTTGCCTCGTAGTAGCAACCAAGGACATTAGTATACCCTTGCATGCATGCGGAAGTGAGAAGGTTGGTTTGCATGGCGCTGCATTAATCAAGCGATGAGGAGTGAGATGGTTAGCTCTTTGGGCTTTGGAGAAAAATACGCATTAATTGACACGTCAAACGAGGATTTGTATCGATTAATCCCGTGAAGGAAAACATCGCCTTTCTTTTTTAACACTAGTACTCCTAGTACGTACGTACTTGTATCCTGTTTGGGTCTAGGCCTTGCATTGCCATACTTCGCCACACATTTTTGCCAAGCTTGCCTAAAGTTTTCAAAATGAAAAGGAGGTACACTTGCACATGGCTGTCGCGGTCACACCGCACCCTCACACAGTCGCTCCTGCACGCCGCGGTCGCACCGCACCCTCACACAGTCGCTCCTGCATGCCGCACACCCAACCAAGGGAACGCACCCTCACTGACACGTGCTACCGCATGTGAACAAACCAAACTCAGCCATCCTACCGCTGACACATAATTTTCGTTCATACAATATGTTTATCCAACCGCATGTTGGGGAGGATCCGTACGGCCCGTGCAGTGGTCTGTTGAGGAAGAAGAAGAGGTGACGAAGAAGGGTTAGGAGACGTAGGATATTCATCCAACCGCCTGAAATGGTAGACTGACCCAAATGATGAAAGTCAGGCGACTTGCATAACAATATATGTTTTTACACAGCAAAAGATCCCTAAAAACAACAACATAAAGAAAAACTATCACTGCTTGCGGAACAAGACTGCCTCGTCGTCTTTGGCTGCTGGCGGAACCAGCCGTAGCTGCTGACATGTGTCTCCGCACCGTGGTTGTCCTCGGCCTCCAGCTACTCGTTCACGCGGAGCGTGCGGGCGCTCTGCACGGATGAGAGCACCGCCCGGTTCAAGTCTAGGACGTCCGGTTCCGCCTGCAGGAGGGCCTCGATGGCAGCGGCATCCACACGCTCCGCGTCGAGTTGAGCCTCCGCCGCCCGGTTCAAGTAAAGGACGTCCGGTTCCGCCTGCAAGTGGCATCCGCGCGCTCCGCATGAAGTTGAGCCTCCGCCGCCCGGTTCAAGTCCATGACGTCCGGTTCCGCCTACAGGAGGGCCTCGATGCAGCGGCATCCGCGTGCTCCGCGTCAAGTTGAGCCTCCACCGCCCGGTTCACATCCACGACATCCGGTTCCACCTGGAGGAGAGCCTGGATGGCAGCGGCATGTGCGCGCTCCGCGTAGAGTTGAGCCTTTGCCTCCCGGTCCTACTTTAGTATCGCCAGGTTGAACGGGTCCGCCTGCACCATGGGGGACCCGGACGCCGACACGGAGTCGACGTCCATCGTATCATACCCATCTGGGGCCTTCTGCGCCGCGACCTCCGCCATGAACATTGGATCGGCTTCCTCCTCCTCGTAGCTTGGCTCCAGAGAACTCGGGGATTGGCCCACCGCAAATCCAGCTTGGGAACGGAGGTCTGTGGCGCCGACCGCCGCCGCGATTTCTGCGTGGCGCTCTGACATCAACATCTTGTAGTACGTGATCTTACGACGCACCATGGCTTTCCGCCAAACTAGGGGACGCTTGATCCAGGCTAGGGGATCGAAAGGTGGGGGAATGGGCTGGAGAGGAGGTGTGGTTTTGGGGCAGTGGCTGGCGTAGGCCGAGCAGCGAAGGTTCTGGTGTGAATAGTGGTTTCGGTGACGACCGGTCAATCGGTTTTGACTGTACATCGCTCTTGTCGCGTTCGCGTTGCACCCCGGCACGCTGGACCCTCCACGCCGCTCATCGAAAGGAACACGCTTCGTCTTGCGTTTTCGCTCGCTTGTGGGATCGTAGTTGAGAGCAAACCGACGTCCCTCCCCCTCCCCCGCCCGCGTCATTTATACTACCACTCCCTCCGTTTTATGCGGAGTAAATAAAAACAGAGGGAGTATACTACGGATGAGGATCCCTGACCTGGCCGAACCCATTGAGTAAATGACATGCGGGGCCTACCAAGCATGGGGTCCGCCAGTAAGTGACCGAAAGGGAGGGTAAGGCAGGGATACCTACCTCAGAGGATCCTCTTCCACTACTACTCCCTCCTTCCATCTACTATATAGGGCCTAATGCGTTTTTCGAGGCTAACTTTGACCAAATGTTAGAGTAATAATATGTGACATGCAACTTACACAAAGCATACTGTCAAATTCGTATGTGAAAGGAGCTTCCAATGATATAGTTTTCACATTATATATTTCATGCACTATTAATCTTGTCAATAGTCAAAGGCGGCTTTGAAAAACGCATTAGAGCATGGTTAATAATATAGCCAACCGATGGCTATAAGGAACTGCCATGTCATCTATAGCCATCATCTATATGCACTCATACAATAGTGTGGGCTATAAGGTTGGCTATTTCCCCCAATGTATATATACATAAGGTTGGCTATTGTATTAGTACTTTTTTTCCATCTCCTCTCTATCTCTTTCTTCATATTTATTGTATTTACCTAGGAATGCGTATATAGCTAGGCTCTTGCATGAGAGCTCACTCCCCTTACTTTTTCACATCTCTCTCCTCCACATAGGCAAAAGTGCCATGTAAGTTGGCTCTTAGAATGGCTATTAGGTTGGCTCTAAGCATTTAATTTTTGCATGAGCAAGGTATATATGATTGGAAGAGAGTTGCATGCATACTATTTTTTCTTGACCTATGTGTTATAGCCGGGCTGTAGATAAGAGCCCGCTTCACTCTCTCTCCTCCCTTCTCACTCCTCCAAGTAGAATTTTAATGACATGACAAGTCTTATAGCCTGCTGACTAGGCCTTATTAGACTTGCTCTTAGGCCCTATATAAATGGAAGGAGGGGGTACTATGAGCACTGCATACTCTACTATAGATGTTGTCAGTACTCCACTAGTACTATTGGACAGGGAGCTTAAAAAAGTTACTATTGGACTGGCTATACGTGGCGAAATCCTAGTAGGAAGAGCATGCACGAGAACAAGCACATTCACGTGGTTGAAAAAAAATTGGAAACCATCTCTGTTTGAATACAAATCTAAGAGTACGTACGAATCTAACAATATTGATTGGGCGTTGTTGAATGTTGATACTTTTTCTGTAAGTTTGATCAAAGTAGAGATACTTTAAATACACATAAAACTTATATGTAAACTAGAAAAGATTGGAGGGAGTATATTGTACGTTCAAAAGCGAAACAAACATTGAACACCCTTTATATATGATTTGCGGATGCTATGATCACCGGTTCAAAATTTTGAATCCGCCTTAGGTATCACACATGCACCCACTCGTTCTCTCTCGATTTCATCTCGGGGTCCGGATATCGATTGAAAGAGGACTAGGGTGGGTACAATACGTTCGTTTCGCTTATGAATGTACAATATACTCCCTATGATCCCCACAGACCCCCTGCGGGTCATTTCTATCATAGAAACAGACCAAACCTTTATCTCCTTGCATGACGCGCAATTGATCTCTCAACATCAATCGATCTCGTCAAGATGTGTCGGGGCATGAACCGAATGGGATGTCAAAACTAAGATGCACTACAAAAAAATACACTTCCGTGATGATACCTGTTTGTCACAGTAGGTCGCGTTTTTTGTCATGCATGTACATCCATGACAAATTTATGACAGAATCAAGATAGTCATACCTGTGCTGTCGTAGAAGTGTTCCATGACATTACCAAAATTATCATCACGGAAGTGTCCACTTCCATGACGATAAATCGCGCGTCACAGAAGTGCTTTCGTCAAGGGTGACCGACACGTGGCATCCACAGTAACGGAACGCCGTTAAGCTATCGGGTCCGATTTTGGATCCGATAACCCGTTAATAGCCCTGACCAATGGGGATTTTCCACGTGTAAAATCATCATTGGCTGGAGGAAAAACGTGTCGGCTCACCGTTGGGACAGATGTCATCCACTCGTTGGACCCAAAGCGCCTATGATACGTCGACACGTGGCACGGCCCAACAGAGGCCCATTCCTGTGAAAAGGCCAGCCCGTTTGACTTGGTCAAAAGGTGGCGGGCCGGCCCACGGCAAGCCTGTTAACGACTTGTTCGAATATAGCCCATTTACAGCCCACTAACCCAGGGCCCGTTTATGGCCTATCCGAATTAGGCCCAGTAGCGTCATCTGGGCCGTCCAATATAATTCCAGCCCGTTTTAACTTCCGGACCATGACGTCTTTTGGCCCATCTGAGGCCCTTAGTAACCCTCGGCCCGTTAACGGCCCATGGTAAAACTGGCCCGTGATGAACAGTGTATCACTTTATACCCATTAACGACCCATTATACCGTTGTGCCGTTTCCAGCCCATGTTATCTTTCAGCCTTCTCAGGGCCCATTTATTCTTGGGCTCATTTCCAGCATTCGTTTACTTACGGCCCGTTATAGGCCTTTTCTGCTTGTGGGCCAAATTCAGCCCGTGGATACAGTCGGCCCGTTTGTGGCCCGTTAATCTGTTGGGCCATTTTCATAGCATCATCAAATACGGCCGTTTAATGGCCCATTATGGTCAGCCCATAAAACGTACGATTTCCACTCTAGCCCGTTTACGGCCCCTTATACGGCCCGTACAAGGCCCATAGATGAGACGGCCCGTAGAAGGCCCATTGACCCGACGGCCCATAGAAGGCCCATTGACCCGACGGCCCATAGAAGGCCCATGGATCCGCTGGCCCATGGAAGGCCCACGGATCCGACAACCCATAGAAGGCCCACGGATCTGACAACCCATAGAAGGCCCACGAATCCGACGGCCACAGAAGGCCAGGGATCGTCCGTCCCGTAGATGGCCCATGGAACGTACGGCCTGTGGAGGGCCATGGTCACTACAACGTTTGGGCGAGTTGGCCCCCGTTTGAACGATATAGCATATTCAAAGAATTATCCTACTCTATACTATCATTTCTAAAAAACATACACTATACAATATAAAGAGACTAAGGCATAGAAACGTAGAATAATCCTACACTATACAATAAAGAAATTACAGCCGATTATACCCACTAGGCATTATGGTTCGGCACCAGTGATAATAAAGCATACATAAACAACAAATTACATACACTGGGCTAATACAACTCATACATCATGGACGCGCATCAACATAACTTACCATTTGAACTATAATCTCTTCAGAAAATAGGATTGGCCGAATTTAGATAGCAGAAATTTCAGTCTGCAAAATCTCCAATTCCTTCATTGTTACCTCTGTGTCTTGTTTCATTTTTTTGACTCCTGCATCTAATACCTGCATGTCCAGTCTCAACTTGTTGATTGTACGTTCAGAATCATGTACACGTTGTCTTGCCAGCTCTAGTTGATGCTCGAGAACATCAGCACATTCCAATTCCAATCCATAATTATCCGGTAACGGCCATGCCGCACTGCTCGCAGATCTTTGTGTTGATGTCACTTCATCCTGAAATGTTTCTGTAAGTACACATGCCTAGGGCAAAAATATAGTTACAACAGTGAAGTGAGCAAGACAGACTATTTTGTACATGGCAAAACAGGACTAACAATAATATTACACGTCTTGAAGCATAAGCAGGTGATATTTTAAAAATTATGAAAAAGGTAGTCTGTGCAACCTGCATACAGAAATCTCTCTTAGCTCACGAGAGGAGCATGATGTTGGGGCCCAATCCAAAACACAGACAAGTTACAAATTTAGACAGCACGTTGCGTAGAAGTAAGCAAGCAGTTGGCCATTCTGTAGCTCAATTAAAGTCTTAGGGAGCATAATGAACAGCAGAGGATTTCATACAAACATACTACAACAAGCAAAACTATGAAATCATTAGCCTAGTATAAACTAGATTGTGAGCTTCATTCAATAATAGTTGGTTAATAGACTTCAAAGCTTCAGGCACACTTCGGCAGAGTAATTAAATGGTAAGGCCTTTAATTATGTCAACTAATAGTTATACAAGTACCCAACACCAGGCATCATTATTTGGGCATATCATTAACTGAGGACAAATAAAGCAATTGAAAAGAGCAAATTAACTATGCCTGAAACAAACAAGGAATTGAACTGTTGAGTTGGATACAGTGACTTACCTTAACAGGTTGAAGAGGCTCAGTGCAGCTCCTACTTCTCTTGCAAGGCTCCTTCCTAACATCTTGTACTTGGAAATCATCAATCTTATCTTCATTGCACCCCCTCTGCAAGGTGACACAAACTAGTTACTCGTCTCCTTGGAAGATAAATATGCATACTTTCCAGTCTGTGAACACAAAAGGATGAGATTATAACAAAACAACACCACATAATGAAACATGCCGCATCTCTTGCACTTGCACACAATGAAATGAGCATTTACTATGTGTGCACTATGTAAAAACTAGGCATACCTTCGAACTGGATCTCCAGGTACTCTTGGAGAGCCTACTTTAGTGTACAGCCAAACCTTTATGTCACCTATGAGTTAGAAAAGGCCCCACTACAGCAGCCCTTAGTGTTTAAATCGTTGACAAGCTCTGTTAGAGTGTTAGGTCAAGAACAACAAGTAATCAAAGCAAACAGTCCTAGTATGGCTGGCTGATGCAAACAAGCAATTGAACAGATGTGTGAGCAAATCTTACATATTAAGAAAAGAAGCAAAGAAGGAGGCTTAAAGACCATCACTTGACTGACCAGATTTAAGGGGCATTTAAACATCATGTGCAACGTATGAACTAACATAAACATTGCACATTCCAGATTCTACAATGGAATGCACATGTATTAGGTTATGCCATGTATGATGATGCCTAAATGTACACTATAGCAGGCAGGAGTGATTCATCATTGCACGCACAATTGAATTGCAGGTTAAGGGCCAGTTCTATTCCGCCTTTTCAGGGCTTATTGTCAAAATAAGCCATAAAAGATGTAAAGAAGTCATTTTTGAGTTATGGGCTTGGGCTTAACTAATTTCGCTTTGGAGGGGGGTGTTTCGGGTAGAACCTCACTAAAAATTGAAGGGAAGGGGAATAGTGAAATGACTCTGTTGTCTGCCTATATTACACTCAAAATGCAACTGGTGACGCCCGCGTCACACCTCACCCTCAAGTAAAAACAAACACGCAAGCGTTCATTGCCCTGCCCGCTTGCATCTCCTCTCCCCTTTCCCTCTACCTTGATCCCCTGCCTGCAGCACTAGGGTTCCTCCAGCAAGCCGTCGCCACTGGTCCCATCTGGCCTGGTCCTCGACGATGCTCTGTCCAGCTAGGCTACATGGCCGGCGGGTAGGGGCAAATCTCCCTGGCCGCTCCTCCCTCTGGTGCCGCCCCTCATTCTCATGGTCTCCAACAGCTGCTCCACTGTGGTTCGTCCAACGCACTACTCCGGCAGGCGCTGCACAACTATGGCTGATGCCACACTGCGGCAGAAGGCACCTTATTCCCCCTCCCCACCTCCCAGGCCGTGGCCTTGAGGTGCTGTTGAAGGATGAGCTCATGCAACACGGTGAGGATCTCCTCTGATTTTTTGCCAAATTTTCATTCTGATCCACTATACGATGAATTGCTACGAGCTGCTTCTGCTGCTGCTATATGATGCATTGCTATGAGCTGCTCCTGCTGCTGCTATATGAAGAATTGCTATGAGCTGCTGCTGCTATATGATGAATTGCTATGAGCTGCTGCTGCTATATGATGAATTGCTATGAGCTGCTGCTGCTATATGATGAGTTGCTATAAGCTGCTCCTGCTGCTGCTGTATGATGAATTGCTATGAGCTGCTCCTGCTGATGCTATATGATGAATTGCTATGAGTTGCTCCTGCTGCTGCTATATGATGAATTGCTATGAGCTACTCCTGCTGCTGCTATATGATGAATTGCTATGAGCTGCTCCTGCTGCTGCTATATGATGAATTGCTATGAGCTGCTGCTAGTATATGATGAATTGCACACTGCTGCTGTTGTATGATGAGTTGCTATGAGCTGCTGCTATATGATGCTTTTAGGTGGTGCTGCTATATGATGCTTTCAGGTGGTGCTGCTATATGATAATAACCAGCCACTTGGACCATCGAATTTCAATAAATAATTGTTCTTCATTTAAATGTGGGTCATGCGTTTTTTGTTTAAATTAGGCAATGTGATCTCTATGGAAAACATTGACCAAAGTAGATTGTACCAAGTAGATGGTATCTTTGTATTTGCATTTTGAGCAAATAGTGATGGTCTGTTTTCCTATCATATTAATTACTGCACTGGGTTCAATTTGTGATGTTTGCAAGTCAAATTAATTTTCATATGGGCAGCAAAATGAAAAAAATATAATGCAATCTAGACTCTTCACTTATCATACCCAAGATAAGCTGAAAACGCAATGAAAAGAACTGGTTGGCTTATTACATGGAGCTTATATTCACAGGTGCTTATTTTCTTAGGATAACTCGTAACTATCCCTAAGAAACTTGGCCAATAGAACTGACATACAAATAACATGTCACGATGATTGCAATGGAGGAGTAACGTACCATAACACACTGAATAGGCTCACCGCTGGCTCTCCTTTTTTTGCGATGTTCCATGAAATTGCCACATACATCTTGTACTTTTTCATTGTGTAATCCAATCTGCAAGTTGGCACGGCTAATTTTAGACATCTCTACATGATAATACATTGCATATCCCTTGCGCATATTTAAACCACCAATTAATGATTGTGTGCGTAGCATAAACTAGCCATGACTCTGTGTGCTGGACTAGCAGGCACTCTAAGGGAGCCTAATGTAGTGTACTGGAATTCCTACATGCCACCTACGATTTTGTGTAATGTACTGCCTCTGTTCCTAAATATATGTCTATTTAGAGATTCCAGTATGGACCACATACAGATGTATATAAATGCATTTTCGAGTGTAGATTCACTCATTTTGCTCCGTATGTAGCCTATATTGGAATATCTAAAAAGACTTATATTTAGGAACGGAGGTACGAGGTAGTATCATGTATGACATCTACATATCTAATTTAGCAACCAGTAGTAGAAATCATTGTCTGCATAAAGGGATTACTGGTCGAAAATCCTAGCAAAGCACGCTGGCAGGCACAGAACAATACAAGAGAGAGAGAGACACGCTTACAAGATCATAGCAATGCCTCGGTCCAGGATCTTGGTTGGCCAAGCTGTTAGATCCAGAAGAAACATCGTCCTTGTAGTTTTTGCCAGCTGCATAACAGGTAAAAGCGACCTGTTAGTATATCTGAAGTACACTGGGCAGGTGATGCTGGACGGGTTTAAAGTTGACAAGTACCTAGGCCGTGGCGGGTGCTTGGCATCTTGCCAGACGGTGGGAATCAGGTTAGAAATGTCAAGGGTGATGACGCTGCGGTGGCTGCCGGGGTCCGTTAAGGAGATCTAGAACCATCGAGTAGGGTGTTTGTGGAGAGGCTTTGGTAGGGTGGACTATGGTGTGGGCGAAGCAGATCTGTGGCCGTGGACGAGGGCGTAGGTGAAGCTGCTCCGGTGGTTGGGTTAAGGATGGTGTCGACGATGCGGATCTGCGGCCGTGGACGGGGCGTCAGAAGCTGCTCTGGTAGGTTGGATGAGGGTGCGAGGAAGCGGATCTGAGGCCGTGGACTTGTGAGTTGGCAAAGCGGTCCCGGTAGGGTTGAAAATGGTATAGGCGAAGCTACTCCGTGGGTTGAGATGGTTGGGAAGGCCCGGAGGGTTGGAGTGTCGGACGAGGAAGAGGCGTCGACGGGGTGGGGGCGGCTTCCGGGGGGTGTGGACGAAGCGTCACCGGTGGGGAGTACGAATGAGCCGTTGCAGATGCGCTGCGGTTGACGAGAGTACCGACGAAGCAGATCCGGCGCCGTGGACAAGGCCAGCACTGAATGGGCTGTGGTACAGTGGTGGATGAGCAGTCTACTTGTTTCTAGGGGAGGTGGGAGGGGTAGATGCGGCCGTAGAAGCAGATCCGGCGAGGTGGACGCCGCTGGCAATGAATGGGCTCTGGTACGCCGGTGGATGAGCGGTCTAGGGTTTTGAGAGGGGCGGGGAGAAAGGCCGATGAAGTATGGACGACGTGATGTGAGATGCTCTGGTGCTGTGGAGTTAGTCGTTTTTGCAGGAGGGGGAGAGGAAACGGGGGTGCCGTGTAGTGGGGGGAACCGGAAGTTACCAAAGCAGCCCCGACCTATTATGTAGATGAGGGCAGTATTGTAACTGTTGGTCTCCGTGCACCAGGGACAAAAGGGGAATTTCGCATGCTAAAGACTAAGGTGGCGGAAATTTTAGAAGGAGTCGAGAGATTTTGCTGCCCGCGGGATCGTTCGTATCCAGTTTCAACTAATTTTGGACCATGCTAGCGGGAAGGTCATGCGAGACTGTGTACACGGGGCACGCGTCAGCAGTTAATAACTGGTGTGTCCACCCCAGAAAAAAGACAATAACGCGGGATGATGCGCGGATAACTTGGACGTTCACACGGGCGCGACCAATCGTACGGGTGTAGTGGCGCGTTCACAAAAAAAGGGATCAAACGCTCACCCTATGTATTTCTCGTGTAAATAGATAATTTAGTGCAATTGGATATTTACTTTAAACATAATGCATTGACGTGTTAGTGTAGAGGCGCACAAAAAGAAGTCCGCTACTTAAAAGTGTTACCTCATATGATTACATAGCCTCCATTTCATAAATTGCGTACCCGTTGAATTCATATATGAATATTACATATATTACTTCATAATAGAACCTTAAATCATCCAAGACTAATGATTTTGAATGCAAGAGTAACAATGGTGCATGTACATGACAGCTACATTGGTTGTTTGAAGAAACATCACTGTAACTTTGCCATGCACAACTGAAAGGTTTATTTAAATAGAAAAAATGTTATATGTGAGTGTCCAATCTTTATAGCGTTGAATCGATATTGTACCTTTGGCCACGATACGAAGTAGATATTGATTTATGTTCAAGCGATGCACGTCCACGATCGCTAGATAGTGTTACGTGAATGAATTGTGCAATCTCTCTCACACGCATACATATCTCATTTCCCTGTGGTCATCGGAATCACACACGCGCACTTCGTGTATTTCTCTCCCTCCGTCAAGGTTAGAATTCGTCTTTCTACCCCGTCCTACAAGTCTCTCACACAGAAACACACACGCTCTCTCTGTCGAACACGCCCACCCCTTTAATTCCGCCCACCCACAGCCACTAATGTCTCAAAGTATAATAATGTCTCTCACACATATGCCTAAGGTTAACTCGAGTTCCGGAACCATATGAATACATACAATGGGATTCCAACAGAGCACCTTTTGTTTTGAGATTTTGCTCTCTCTCTCTCCAACACATTGTTTCTCGCTTCATTTTTTCCGGCACTTGCATGCACACAATTTTGTTTATCTTCGTGATGCTTTAAGTATGCCTCGCACAAATGCTATCTACCTATCCCTTAATATAGCTAGATATGTGTCACACAAACTCCTTCTCCCTACTAGCAAGATGCCCATGCGTTGCACCGAACATCAAGATGCATTTGTATGAGTAGTTTATCTTGTGGGAGAAAAGGATGAACGAGGGAATGCCTTATTTGCAAATGCGGAGAGGGGTGTGGGTATCTTTTTGCAAAATTGCCACAGTTTCCTTCCTATCCGTCGGGTATAAATCGGATGGCCTATATTGCAGGATGGCAGGAACACCATCATCACCAACTCTGTTTTTATAAGAGTAGGGATATGTAAGTGTCACTGCCCCCCGCCCCCCCGACACACACACCCACACCCACACCACACACACACACACACTTCCCAACACCGAAGGAGTAGGGTGACACCTCGATCTTGATACTAATCTATCGACTGGCTTCTCTCTCAAACACACACACACACACACTACCCGACACCGAAGGAGTAGGGAGGCACCTCGATCTTGATAGTAATCTATCTACTCCTCTTTCAAACACACACACATACACACACACACTCGCTAGTTGTGCCTCTGTGCCTACCGCGCACACTCTCGATACGTCTTTCTCTCCCTCCCCCTCCCCCCACCCCAACAATGACAGCAGAAGGGTGACAACTCAATCTGATCGTAATCTGTCAATTGGTTTCTCTCTCGAACATTGTGTCTCTGTGCCTCGCTCAGTAGCCCCCTCGATATGTAGACTTCTCGTGCGCACACAGCTGTAGTGACGATAACGCTAAACCCAGTGTGCCTCATTTTTACCAGCCTCATGTGATAGTTTTCACCCTGTTTTCTGTTAATTAACAAGGCAACCTTTTCTTTGTTACTACTACTGAATCCGAAATCATTCAGGGCAGACATAAAATATATCACTTCAACCCAATTATCGCAGCAACTATTTTAAAAGAAACTAGCTAGATGCCCGTGCGTTGCACAGAAAATCAAGATGCATTTGTATGAGTAGTTTATCTTGTGAGAGAAAAGGATGAACGAGGGAAGGTCGTATTTGCGAACGTGGAGAGGGATGTGGGTAAATTTTTGCAAAATTGCCATAGTTTTCTTCCTATCCGTTAGATATAAACCCGACGACCTATATTGCAGGATGGCACGCACACCATCATCACCAACTCTGTTTTCTACTCCCTCCGTTCCTAAATATTTGTCTTTTTAGAGATTTCAACAAGTGGCTACATATGGAGGAAAATGAGTGAATCTACACTCTAAAATATGTCTACATACACATCCGTATGTGGTAGTCCATTTGAAATCTGAAAAAGACAAATATTTAGGAACGGATGGAGTATAAGATTAGACATGGAGATATATCAGCAGCATGGTCTACAACAAAAATGTGCTGGACTGGTTAGCGCCGGATGCTCGCAACGCGATGACATGAGTTCGAATTCTGTCTTTAACTTTAGATTTTTATATTATATATTACTTATTTAATATATACTTCTTTCGCTACTGTACTGACAGTGGAACCCACAGAGTACTTAGAATACAAGATTAAGGATGGACTTGTTTCTTTTTAACTTTCTGTACGAAGCTGTAGCCACCCTGCAAGTCACGTGTACACTGTACATGCAATTAACTTTTTATAGAGGGACAATCATACACGCAATTAACTCAAATGGATTGGATGTCACTCTATTATTTCCAGCATAAGAGCATCTCCAAAGGCAGCCGGCAAATTTCCTCCCATTTCCTTCTGCGGAGGACGACATCAAGCGCCAGCGGCATACATTTTCACAAGTCTAACCAACCAGATGAAATTCGTGCAAACACGGACTGATTTCATATAAGCATGAAGGATTTCGTATAAAAAAGCCGGATCTTCATATAAACATGATGCATTTCATTACATTTACATGAACTAAGCGGTGCCAATCCGGCTATCTTGGTATAATTAATACTCCCTCCGTCCGGAAATACTTGTCCTAGGAATGGATGTATCTAGACTTATTTTAGTTATAGATACATACAATTTATCCATTCTTAGAACAAAAATTTCCCGCCAGCTAGAGAGGGAGTACATAATCTAAATGGCCGCCCGCGGATCCCTTTGTCTTCCTCATGTCCGGTAGACACTTTGCGGAGTTGACGAAGGTCCTCGGAAGAGACGAAGAAGCAAAGAAACCACCTAAATGCGCAGTCGTCGCCTCGGCGGTGGCCTTCATGGGACCCAAGTGGCGGCGACCTCCCGCGTTCTACTTCTCCTTGATGATGGCGGCGGACACGGAGAAGCTGGCCACCGACTCGTCGCTGTCCACGCACCCGGCTTCTGTCTCTGCCTGCATGGCGTTGCCGCAGGCACGGGAGGCGCGCCCACAGACACGGGAGGCGCGGTACGATGTGGCAGCGACGACGCCCGTACTGGTGTGCTCGCTGCCGTGCCGGCGTGGAGCAACTCACCACTCCTCATCGAGCTGAACTGGAGCGGCGAGTTGCTGAACCACGCACCTGCTTGGGGCGGCAACTGGCTCCGTCGGGCCAAGCGAGGTTGGTGAAGCACCGAGCGGCCTCGCCCGTATCCGGAGGGCTCGGCGGGCCACCCAGCCGGGTAATATGCCGGAGAACGGCTCCTCGGAAGCCATTGGAAGAGTGGAGAAATTAGTGAAGGCGAAGATGGGGGAGTGGTGGAGGGGTGCGATTCTTGCCCGCTGTCTGTCTGGCCTCGTGTAAATAGAGGGCGGACGGTAGGAGCTTGGCCGGCGTCTGGCCTCGTTTAAACTGAGGGCGGACGGGAGGAGCTCGGCCGGTGTTGCGTTTAATTCCGGCCCGCTCATGAACGGACATGTGGCTGGAGTAGGTTTCTTGGTTTGCATGCGGGTTTAACGGAGGGGTTTGATGGAGGCGAGGAGGCGTGTTCAGCCGGGCGTGCAGCGGGCGGTGCAGTACTACTATTCGATTTGACAGCGGGCGGCGCAGTTCCCGATACGGCTTTAATGCAGATGAGCGAGGGAGTAGCGGTTCCCGAAATGTCGAACGACCAATGCATCCTCCTTCAATTAATGCATGAGGGATGTAATGGGAGGAGGACCAGGAAAAGAGGCTGCACGATGTGAATGCAACGCAGTTTGCCCTCATATAAAGGCGCCCCTCCATTCCAATGCATCTCCACATCGTACGCACCTAAGCATTTGCCCAAGCACCTACACTAAGCGCAAAAGAGCTCACTCCAGACCCATGGCAGCGATGTGCGCGAGCATCCAGCGGCTGTGCCAGATGGTCCACGACGTCGGCCTGCGGCATGGCGCCGAGGATCGTCTCCAGACGGTGTTGGAGACCGGCTGGTGGATGGCCGCCGTCGACGCCAACTACGACTCTCAGTTGGACCAGATGATCGTTGCCACCACCAACAAGTTCACCGTCCTCAAGAAGCTCGCGGACGACATCGCCGTACTCCTCCAGCCCGCGCGCCCGGGCTCCTCATTGCCTGCCACCCTAATCGGCCTCCATGGCCGGAACCTCTTTCAAGCACTGGTGGCCCTACGACTGCCCGCCGACGCCACGAAGAATGTCCACCTGGAGGTCGCGCTCGCCGCGAGGCGCCTCGCCCTGCGAGATTTCGTCGACCTACACATCCACGTGTACGAGCAAATCGTGTACATAGGTATCTACAAGGCCAGTGAGGACGCTACGACATTGGCCTTCCTCAACCGGCTGGAAGCCTTGGATGCCTTTGCTGAGAAGCACCTCGACCTCGCCACAAAAAGCCGCCGCTCCTTAGCCGCCGGTCGGTAGCCCGGCGCACTAAGTTGAGGAGGAGGAGGAGGTCGTACGTTGATGGATGCATCTTTCTTCTTGCCTTCTGTAACCACCACTGCGATCGCATCATCATCGTGGCCTTAATTCTAATTGTGGTGTTGCATTCTCGTTCCAGTCAATACCGACATGTGCAATCCCTTTGCTTAATTATATGCATCACTGTAACTAGTACTCCATCCGTCAATTTATAAGTTGTGCTTACCTTTTCCATCAACTTCGTGCAACGCGCGGGCATCTTGCTAGAAACACTAGAACATGTCGGACCGCGTGTGACCAAACCGATGATGCCCCAACCTAGCTACTACGTACCCTGCTTATCTGGCAGAAATAGCCCCGCCCTATCGTTTCCAATCGTTATTTCTATCTATCGATCGTGCCAAGGAGCAGAACCAAAATGTTACAATTTATACATGTTTCTCTACTCCTACTCCTATACAAGACTCAGTTGGTGATGGTGGTGTGTCTGCCATCTGTCGTTTCTGACCATTAGATCTGCATCTAAAAGCTGTGAGGTAAGTTGTGGCATTTTTGCAACAATAGCCCACTTCTCTGCTCCAATTTGCAGAAAACCCCTTATTATCTTGAAAGCAACCACATCCCTCCCTCACGTCATCAAAACAGCCTCAGAAATATATACTCCTATAAAAGACTCAGTTGGTGATGGTGGTGTGTCTGCCATACGTCGTTTCTGACCATTAGATCTGCATCTAACGGCTGTGAGGTAAGTTGTCGCATTTTTGCAACGATAGCCCACTTCTCTGCTCCAATTTGCAGAAAACCCCTTATTAACTTGAAAGCAACCACATCCCTCCCTCACCTCATCAAAACAGCCTGAGAAATATATTTTGAGTGAAAAGTAGTCCCTCCATTCCTAAATATTTGTCTTTCTAGAGATTTTTCAATAAGTGACTACATACGGAGCAAAATGAGTGAATCTACACTTCAAAATATGTCTATATAATCCGTATGTGATAGTCCATTTGAAATCTCTAAAAAGTCAAATATTTAGGAACAGAGGGAGTAATATATTAGGAGTATATCAAAACAAGAGTGATTTCTTTCAAGTTTGTGACCAAGTACTACTATTCTACTACTTTGGATCCGTCGCAACGCACGGGCACATTGCTAGTAAAAGGAAAAGGCCTGCCGCGTTCGCGTCGCACTCACCACACACACGCCCGGGAATCGGGAGTACTCCACGGTCCGTCCGGCACGACACATAGCTTAGGGAAGGCGTGTTGCCTAGCATTTTCACTTTCATGTGGGACCGCCGTTGAGCAAACCGCACCCCGCCCGCCTCAGGGTTGGAAAACAGAAATGAGGGGAAGATCTAGCTGTAGCACGGAAGCCAAGAAATTTGGTGTCAGATGGGGCTCGTTGATAGAGTAGGAGCATTCCGTACTACTCTGCTCCTACTAGTACCAAGTTTGTACTATACAACTAGTACTACCACTATACAACTAGTAGGTACGTGCACGACACAACATCGTAGGGAACAAAAAAGGGAAGATCTTGTTTTGGGTGATTTATCTTTTTTTCTGTCAACGTAGTATGAATAATATGATTTGGGGGGCACCCATGAAGCTTATGTGGCTTGGTTGCATGGCTACGAAAGGTTAGAGAAAATAAATAGATAATGTGTTTAGAGTGCACTCCACTAAACAGATATACTTTGGATCCATTACAACGGGACGGCACATCTATATCTATACCCCCTATATAGTGTGTGAATAACTTTGAAAGTTGGTCTTTGGATGAAGCCAATCCGATGGTACAAAGATGGCAAATCCGAGCACTACTGGCCGTTGGATATCATCTACATTCCACCAGATTCTGCCACATGTAGAATCTAGAAGAATCCATGGTTGAACTTCATTCATGACTAACTTTGCCACAACTAAGCTTAGGCAAAGTGTGTCTGAAACAAAAAATGTGGCTAACAAAATGGCCACCAGAAGTGTGGCAAGATTTGGCAAGAAGTTGAGTCTATGACATGTGGACCATGTAGCTAGAAAAGTGTGGCAAGCCACAAGTGTAGCAATGAACCAAACACATGCCTGGTATGTTTGGTAGGGTGTATGAAGGGTGCATGATCCCAAGAGTTCCCTTCTCGACCCATTTTTGGGTGTTTGGTAGAGTGTATGGAGGGTGCATGAGTCCACACTAGATTAGCACAAATACACTTGAAGCATGCATGAAGAGAGCATACATGAAGAGGGGTGTTGAGTTGAGCATGCATGAAGAGGGAACAACTATGCTGAGACGAGAACGCAACCAAACACACTTGTGGCATGCCTAAGCTTAGGCGTGGCAAACTTAGGCTGCAAACCAAACCATAACTTTGAAATTTGGTCGTTGGATGAAGCCAATCCGACGGTACAAAGATGGCAAATCCGAGCACTACTGGCCGTTGGATATCATCTACATTCCAACAGATTCCGCCACATGTAGAATCTAGAAGACTCCATGGTTGAACTTCATTCATGACTAACTTTGCCACAACTAAGCTTAGGCAAAGTGTGTCTTCCACAAAAAATGTGGCTAACAAAATGGCCACCACAAGTGTGGCAAGATTTGGCAAGAAGTTGAGTCTATGACATGTGGACCATGTAGCTAGAAAAGTGTGGCAAGCCACAAGTGTAGCAATGAACCAAACACATGCTGGCACGCCTAAGCTTAGGCGTGGCAACCTTAGGCTGCAAACTAAACCATAACTTTGAAAGTTGGTCGTTGGATGAAGCCAATCCGACGGTACAAAGATGGCAAATCCGAGCACTACTAGCCATTGGATATCATCTACATTCCACCAGATTTTGCCACATGTAGAATCTAGAAGACTCCACATGTAGAAGCATAATGCACAAACCACCAGATCTCATGCGTGCAATGCACGTGTACCTTACTAGTAGTTGGTAGTAGTAAGAAACAAATTCCGGGTTTGGCACGAGCTCGTACTGCGGGAGCACCACAAGGCCTGCCGCAGGAGTTACATTTCCCTCTCGGGGCCCACGGGACCGAACTTCAGTGGCTTAGTGCCCGGCCTATGTGAGCAAGTACAATAAGGTGATGTAGGCGGGCTGTAAGACATTAAATATTATATTTTTGCTTAGTTGGACGAGAGAGAAGATGAAAGAGAAGAGAAGCGGGCTACAAGTTAACAGCCGGCTGCAGCATGTGCTCCTAGGCATTTTATGAGAGAGCGAGGTGGGTCATGTAAAAAACAAAGTAGTACATATTAATATTCAACTATTGTACTTGCTGGCTACAAGCTTGGCTATATGTGACGTGGCAACATCATATAGCCAGCAGCCTACTATATTATTAACCATGCTCTGAGTCAATGACATGCGGACGTTAAATGCGGCTGGCCCACATGTCATTCTCATGGTGGTGGTGTGGTTCGCGACTCACTCGTTCGAGATGAACCGGCCGGTGGTGGCGTGGCCGTGGCGAGGGTGCCACAGCTGGGCGTCGGGGCGTTATGAGGCATAGATGGCCACACCGGCGGGTACTACCTGTAGTACAGAAGTACTCCAGCTGAGGATTGATGCCCGGGACGAAATGTGTCACAGCCGCTGGATGAAAATTCGATGGTGTGGGATGTGTGGTGTCATGGGTTTGTGCGGCGTCGTGGGAATCGCGTGTGGCTGTGGTAGAAACTTGATGCTCGCTGCATTTAAGGTGGCCCACATGTCATGCACACAAAGGCAGAGGGGCGGTGCGGCCGAGAGGGGTGAGGCGCACGTCGGGGGACGTGGTGCCATGGGTTGGAGCGGCGTCGTGGGAATCGCGAGTGGCAGTGGATGAAACGTGATGGTCGCCGTAGTTGAACTTCCATGGACAAGCTGTCATGTCTACGGACACATGCATTGCATACATATCACTAGAAGGAGTAGTAGAGAAAGCTAGGCGGATAAATAGCTCCTTATAGTCAAGCAGACCCATGCTACCACTTGTTCCAAAGACATGCAAACCATCGAAATAGTCCATATATATCAATATACATAGAGAGGGAATATTATTTTACAAGAGAGGAAATAGTTCATCCATCCATAATGCCCTGCTGCTGGTGCAGCATCTTCTTCTTCTTCTTCTTCCTGTGCTCATTTTCTGTGGGAGACGGCTTCGCAACAAGCTCTCTGGACCTTGCAGCTATCTCGAAACTCACATGGGCATCGAGGGCGGCATATTTATCCGCTCGTACGTCAAGGGATAATTCTCCCATCCAGACGACCTTAATGCCAGCGTCTCGTCACCCTTCTGAAGATTTGTTCCTAGCACAAAATTTGCTACGTCGAATAGGGATGGTGTCGGTTTATCACAATCTTCTACAGGAATTTTTATTCTGGTTTGTAGGTCGGCGATGCTTTTCAAATCAAGGTTGTACGGCTCCAACTTCTGTTTGTCCCCTGTGATGGCTGCCCCACAGAAGTATATGTCCTCCCGAGACAAGAAATCGTGAAGCTCACCTGGTATGGAGGGCGCGTGTATGATGTGGTACACCAAAACATCATCTTCAAGGCACAGCTGAAGGACAGCGGCGCGTTGGATCTTCCCAGTGGCACGCTCCGTATACTCTGCGTCGAGATCAATGACATTCATCTCCGCCTTTTGGAGGGAGTTGGATACATTGTTGATCCACTTTCGAACAACCCTTGGGTGGTCGGTGCCTGTGGCAACTATGCTCAACGAGCCTCCGACGAGGACATGTTGGACGCTAAAAACCTGCATCTTGATCTCTTTCGCCATTTGGAACCGCTGGACCGGAGGGCTATGGTTTGGAGAATTAGGATTAGATGGCTAATCTAACTGAAGAAGATGATTATTTATAGGGGCTTCGGAATTACTCCAGGAGGATGTGAAGAGGTTAAAACAATGTGAATGCAGTGTGGTTTGGATGCAAATGAAGATCAAGGAGTAGTGAAAAACCCGAGGAAAATCGGTTCCCGATGGAGAAGTTAATGGGAGAAGTTATGCGCATGCATGAGGAGAGGTGCGGTGGTTTGACTGCTACATGCAATGGATTGGATGGGCTCTTCGGTTGCCTTTTCTCTCTCCCACGCGCACAGAATGACCCACTTGCATGCTACAGTTTATTGGCTGGAGTCGGGCTGCAGCTGCTCATGCGTACGCTAATTAATGCTGTGAATGCGGGGCATGGAGGGAAATGGGCGCATGCAAAAGGGTATATACGCAGACTAATTAGAGAAATACTGAAAAAGTTATGCGCAGAAAAAAGAGGACCGGAGGGAGTACTACTCATGTTCCTACTACGGTTAAGGAATATGCGGTTATCCTCAAAAAAAGAAAAGTCCTTCTTCGCGCTTCCGCATGCACGAGAATTTGGTTCTGCTCGCAATATGTATGATAGTTGGAGGATGAAGTGAACCCAGAGGCATGCTAGCACGGGAGTGTACTCATGTTCCTACTACTCCTACTACTACTAGTAGTAGTACAACTGTGGTACTCACAGTGAAGTGACAAGACCCTGCGCCCGAGGTGACACCAGTCCAGGCGGCGTGTCCGGGTTACCAAAGTCAGCCTCACCTTGTGCACTGTGTAGTCACTGTCACCGCTGTTGTATAGCATGCCTCGCCTCGTCTCCCTCTCCCCTAGCACCACTCCATCTCCATCTCCGTCTCACCGGAGATCCTGAGGTCACTCTTCATTATCTCACTGTGCCCCCGCATACCCTCACCTTGCTCGCCTCCCCCAGTACCACTATTCCCTCGCTAGCCGCTCCAGCACCGACAGCCTTCTCCCCCGTAAATCAAGCCCCCCAAAACCCCACCTTCCAAACTCCACCATGGCCGAACATGAACTGTGCAGGATCCATATGAGCCGCGATTGGAGCTATCTCCCCAGTGACGTCCTCGACCTCTGTTGTTCGTGTATGGATATGTTGAGCGCCCTGCGGTTGGCTGCATGCTCGAGGGGCATGCACACGGCCATCGTTGAAGCGAGGCCTAAGCTTTACAAGACACCCTGCTTGCTGCTATCTGGTCTTGCAAGATTGGCTCACCATGATACGGAGGCGTACATGATGCCCCTCGACTTCAATCCGATCTCCATTAGCCGAAACTTCTTTGGAGGTATGTAGTGGGTCGCCGTACATCATTTCCCTCGACTTCGATCCGATCACCATCGCCCGGAACTTCTTGGCAGGTATGTACTGGGTCAGCATGAACTCCCACTGGATGGTTGCCGTCAGAGAAGTGTTGGAAAACGTAGTAATTTCAAAAAAATTCTACGCACACGCAAGATCATGGTGATGCATAGCAACGAGAGGGGAGAGTGTTATCCACGTACCCTCGTAGACCGAAAGCGGAAGCGTTAGCACAACGCAGTTGATGTAGTCGTACGTCTTCACGATCCGACCGATCAAGTACCGAACGCACGACACCTCCGAGTTCAGCACACGTTCAGCCCGATGACGTCCCTCGAACTCCGATCCAGCCGAGTGTTCAGGGAGAGTTTCGTCAGCACGACGGCGTGGTGACGATGATGATGTTATACCGACGCAGGGCTTCGCCTAAGCACCGCTACAGTATTATCGAGGTGGACTATGGTGGAGGGGGGCACCGCACACGGCTAAAAGATCGAGAGATCAATTGTTGTGTCTCTGGGGTGCCCCCTGCCCCTGTATATAAAGGAGCAAGGGGGAGGCGGCCGGCCAAGGAGGAGGGCGCGCCAAGGGGGGAGTCCTACTCCCACCGGGAGTAGGACTCCTGCTTTCCTTGTTGGAGTAGGAGAGAAGGAAAGAGGGGGAGAGGGAGAAGGAAAAGGGGGCTGCACCCCTTGTCCAATTCGGACCAGAGGGGGGTGCGCGCCTCCTTCCTTTTGGCCTCTCTCCCCGGCGAATTCCCGTAACTCTCCGGTACTCCGATAAATACACGAATCACTCGAAACCTTTCCGAAGTCCGAATATAGTCGTCGAATATATTGATCTTTACGTCTCGGCCATTTCGAGACTCCTCGTCATGTCCCCGATCTCATCCGGGACTCTGAACTACCTTCGGTACATCAAAACACATAAACTCATAATATAACTGTCATCGAACTTTAAGCGTGCGGACCCTACGGGTTCGAGAACTATGTAGACATGACCGAGACACGTCTCCGGTCAATAACCAATAGTGGAACCTGGATGCTCATATTGGCTCCCACATATTCTATGAAGATCTTTATCGGTCAGACCGCATAACAACATACGTTGTTCCCTTTGTCATCGGTATGTTACTTGCCCGAGATTCGATTGTCGGTATCTCAATACCTAGTTCAATCTCTTTACCGGCAAGTCTCTTTACTCGTTTCGTAATACATCATCCCGCAACTAGCTCATTAGTTGCAATGCTTGCAAGGCTTATTGTGATGTGCATTACCGAGTGGGCCCAGAGATACCTCTCCGGCAATAGGAGTGACAAATCCTAATCTCGAAATACGCCAACCCAACAAGTACCTTCGGAGACACCTGTAGAGCACCTTTATAATCACCCAGTTACGTTGTGACGTTTGGTAGCACACAAAGTGTTCCTCCAGTGAATGGGAGTTGCATAATCTCATAGTCATAGGAACATGTATAAGTCATGAAGAAAGCAATAGCAACATACTAAACGATCAAGTGCTAAGCTAACGGAATGGGTCAAGTCAATCACATCATTCTCCTAATGATGTGATCCCGTTAATCAAATGACAACTCATGTCTATGGCTAGGAAACATAACCATCTTTGATCAACGAGCTAGTCAAGTAGAGGCATACTAGTGACACTCTGTTTGTCTATGTATTCACACATGTATGATGTTTCCGGTTAATACAATTCTAGCATGAATAATAAACATTTATCATGATATAAGGAAATAAATAATAACTTTGTTATTGCCTCTAGGGCATATTTCCTTCAGTCTCCCACTTGCACTAGAGTCAATAATCTAGTTCACATCGCCATGTGATTTAACACCAATAGTTCACATCACCATGTGATTAACACCCATAGTTCACATCGTCATGTGACCAATACCCAAAGGGTTTACTAGAGTCAATAATCTAGTTCACATCGCTATGTGATTAACACCCAAAGAGTACTAAGGTGTGATCATGTTTTGCTTGTGAGAGAAGTTTAGTCTATGGGTCTGCCACATCCAGATCCGTATGTATTTTGCAAATTTCTATGTCAACAATGCTCTGCACGGAGCTACTCTAGCTAATTGCTCCCACTTTCAATATGCATCCAGATTGAGACTTAGAGTCATCTGGATCAGTGTCAAAGTTTGCATCGACGTAACCCTTTACGACGAACTCTTTATCACCTCCATAACCGAGAAATGTTTCCTTATTATACTAAGGATAATTTTGACCGCTGTCCAGTGATCTACTCCTAGATCACTATTGTACTCCCTTGCGAAAATCAGTGTAGGGTATACAATAGATCTGGTACACAGCATGACATACTTTATAGAACCTATGTCCGAGGCATAGGGAATGACTTTCATTCTCTTTCTATCTTCTGCAGTGGTCGGGCTTTGAGTCTTACTCAATTTCACACCTTGTAACACATGCAAGAAACTCTTTCTTTGACTGTGCCATTTTGAACCACTTCAAAATCTTGTTAAGGTATGTACTCATTGAAAAAACTTATCAAGCGTCTTGATCTATCTCTATAGATCTTGATGCTCAATATGTAAGCTGCTTCACCGAGGTCTTTCTTTGAAAAACTCCTTTCAAACACTCCTTTATGCTTTGCAGAATAATTCTACATTATTTACGATCAACAATATGTCATTCACATATACTTATCAGAAATGTTGTAGTGCTCCCACTCACTTTCTTGTAAATACATGCTTCACCGCAAGTCTGTATAAAACTATATCCTTTGATCAACTTATCAAAGCGTATATTCCAACTCCGAGATGCTTGCACCAGTCCATAGATGGATCGCTGGAGCTTGCATATTTTGTTAGCACCTTTAGGATTGACAAAACCTTTTGGTTGCATCATATACAACTCTTCTTTAATAAATCCATTAAGGAATGCAGTTTTGTTTATCCATTTGCCAGATTTCATAAAATGCGGCAATTCCTAACATGATTCGGACAGACTTAAGCATAGATACGAGTGAGAAACTCTCATCGTAGTCAACACCTTGAACTTGTCGAAAACCTTTTTGCGACAATTCTAGCTTTGTAGACAGTAACACTACTATAACTGTCCGTCTTCCTCTTGAAGATCCATTTTATCTGAATGGCTCACCGATCAGTGGGCAAGTCAATCAAAGTCCATACTTTGTTCTCATACATGGATCTCATCTCAGATTTCATGGCCTCAAGCCATTTCGCGGAATCTGGGCTCATCATCACTTCCTCATAGTTCGTAGGTTCGTCATGGTCAAGTAACATGACCTCCAGAACAGGATTACCGTACCACTCTGGTGTGGATCTCACTCTGGTTTACCTACGAGGTTCGGTAGTAACTTGATCTGAAGTTACATGATCATCATCATTAGCTTCCTCACTAATTGGTGTAGGAGTCACGGGAACAGATTTCTGTGATGAACTACTTTCCAATAAGGGAGCAGGTACAGTTACCTCATCAAGTTCTACTTTCCTCCCACTCACTTCTTTCGAGAGAAACTCCTTCTCTAGAAAGGATCCATTCTCAGCAACGAATATCTTGCCTTCGGATCTGTGATAGAAGGTGTACCCAACATTTTCTTTTGGGTATCCTATGAAGACGCACTTCTCCTATTTGGGTTTGAGCTTATCACGTTGAAACTTTTTCACATAAGCATTGCAACCTCAAACTTTAAGAAACGACAGCTTAGGTTTCTTGCCAAACCATAGTTCATAGGGTGTCATCTCAACGGATTTAGATGGTGCCCTATTTAACGTGAATGCAGCTGTCTCTAATGCATAACCCCAAAATGATAGTGGTAGATCGGTAAGAGACATCATAGATCGCACCATATCTAATAAAGTACGGTTATGACGTTCGGACACACCATTACACTGTGGTGTTCCAGGTGGCGTGAGTAGTGAAACTATTTCACATTGTTTTAACTGAAGGCCAAACTCGTAACTCAAATATTTTACCTCTACGATCGTATCGTAGAAACTTTTATTTTCTTGTTACGATGATTCTCCACTTCACTCTGAAATTCTTTGAACTTTTCAAATGTTTCAGACTTGTGTTTCATCAAGTAGATATACCCATATCTGCTCAAATCATCTGTGAAGGTCAGAAAATAATGATACCTGCTACGAGCCTCAATATTCATCGGACCACATACATCAGTATGTATGATTTCCAACAAATCTGTTGCTTGCTCCATTGTTCCGGAGAACGGCGTTTTAGTCATCTTTCCCAAGAGGCATGGTTCGCAAGCATAAAGTGATTCCAAAAGCCCATCAGCATGGAGTTTCTTCATGCGCTTTACACCAATATGACCTAAACGGTACTGCCACAAATAAGTTGCACTATCATTATTAACTTTGCATCTTTTGGCTTCAATATTATGAATATGTGTATCACTACAATCGAGATCCAACAAACCATTTTCATTGGGTGTATGACCATTCAAGGTTTTATTCATGTAAATAGAACAACAATTATTCTCTAACTTAAATGAATAACCGTATTGCAATAAACATGATCAAATCATATTCATGCTCAACGCAAACACCAAATAACACTTATTTAGGTTCAACACTAATCAGGAAAGTGTAGGGAGCGTGCGATGATGATCATATCAATCTTGGAACCACTTCCAACACACATCGTCACTTCACCCTTAACTAGTCTCTGTTCATTCCGCAACTCCTGTTTCGAGTTACTACTCTTAGTAACTGAACCAGTATCAAATACCGAGGGGTTGCTACGAACACTAGTAAAATACACATCAATAATCTATATATCAAATATACCTTTGTTCACTTTGCCATCCTTCTTATCCGCCAAATACTTGGGGCAGTTCCGCTTCCAGTGACCAGTCCCTTTGCAGTAGAAGCACTTAGTCTCACGCTTAGGACCAGACTTGGGCTTCTTCACTTGAGCAGCAACTTGCTTGCCGTTCTTCTTGAAGTTCCCCTTCTTCCCTTTGCCATTTTTCTTGAAACTAGTGGTCTCGTCAACCATCAACACTTGATGTTTTTCTTGATTTCTACCTTCGTCGATTTCAGCATCACGAAGAGCTTGGGAATTGTTTCCGTTATCCCTTGCATATTATAGTTCATCACGAAGTTCTACTAACTTGGTGATGGTGACTAGAGAATTCTGCCAATCACTATCTTATCTGGAAGATTAACTCCCACTTGATTCAAGCGATTGTAGTACCCAGACAATCTGAGCACATGCCTTCTGCTTGAGCTATTCTCCTCCATCTTTTAGCTATAGAACTTGTTGGAGACTTCATATCTCTCAACTCAGGTATTTGCTTGAAATATTTACTTCAACTCCTGGAACATCTCATATGGTCCATGACGTTCAAAACTTCTTTGAAGTCCCGATTCTAAGCCGTTAAGCATGGTGCACTAAACTATCAAGTAGTCATCATATTGAGCTAGCCAAACGTTCATAATGTCTGCATCTGCTCCTGCAATAGGTCTGTCACCTAGCGGTGCATCAATGACATAATTCTTCTGTGCAGCAATGAGGATAATCCTCAGATCACGGATCCAATCCGCATCTTTGCTACTAACATCTTTCAACATAATTTTTCTCTAGGAACATATCAAAAATAAACACAGGGAAGCAACAACGCAAGCTATTGATCTACAACACAATTTGCAAAATACTATCAGGACTAAGTTCATGATAAATTTAAGTTCAATTAATCATATTACTTAAGAACTCCCACTTAGATAGACATCCCTCTAATCCTCTAAGTGATCACGTGATCCATATCAACTAAACCATGTCCGATCATCACGTGAGATGGAGTAGTTTCAATGGTGAACATCACTATGTTGATCATATCTACTATATGATTCACGGTCGACCATTCGGTCTCCGTGTTCCAAGGCCATATCTGTTATATGCTAGGCTCGTCAAGCTTAACCTGAGTATTCCGCGTGTGCAACTGTTTTGCACCCGTTGTATTTGAACGTAGAGCCTATCACACCCGATCATCACGTGGTGTCTCAGCACGAAGAACTTTCGCAACGGTGCATACTCAGGGAGAACACTTATACCTTGATAATTTAGTGAGGGATCATCTTATAATGCTACCGTCAATCAAAGCAAGATAAGATGCATAAAAGATAAACATCACATGCAATCAATATAAGTGATATGATATGGCCATCATCATCTTGTGCTTGTGATCTCCATCTCCGAAGCACCGTCATGATCACCATCGTCACCGGCGCGACACCTTGATCTCCATTGTAGCATCGTTGTCGTCTCGCCAATCTTATGCTTCTACGACTATCGCTACCGCTTAGTGATAAAGTAAAGCATTACAGGGCGATTGCATTGCATACAATAAAGCGACAACCATATGGCTCCTGCCAGTTGTCGATAACTCGGTTACAAAACATGATCATCTCATACAATAAAATTTAGCATCATGTCTTGACCATATCACATCACAACATGCCCTGCAAAAACAAGTTAGACGTCCTCTACTTTGTTGTTGCAAGTTTTACGTGGCTGCTACGGGCTTAGCAAGAACCGTTCTCACCTACGCATCAAAACCACAACGATAGTTTGTCAAGTTGGTGTTGTTTTAACCTTCGCAAGGACCAGGCGTAGCCACACTCGGTTCAACTAAAGTTGGAGAAACTGACACCCGCCAGCCACCTCTGTGCGAAGCACGTCGGAAGAACTAGTCTCGCGTAAGTGTATGCGTAATGTCGGTCTGGGCCACTTCATCCAACAATACCGCCGAACCAAAGTATGACACGCTGGTAAGCAGTATGACTTATATCGCCCACAACTCACTTGTGTTCTACTCGTGCATATAACATCAACGCATAAAACCTGGCTCTGATACCACTGTTGAGGAACGTAGTAATTTAAAAGAAATCTACGCACACGCAAGATCATGGTGATGCATAGCAACGAGAGGGGAGAGTGTTGTCCACGTACCCTCGTACACCGAAAGCGGAAGCGTTAGCACAACGCGGTTGATGTAGTCGTACGTCTTCACGATCTGACCGATCAAGTACTGAACGCACGGCACCTCCGAGTTCAACACACGTTCAGCCCGATGACATCCCTCGAACTCCGATCCAGCCGAGTGTTGAGGGAGAGTTTCGTCAGCACAACGGAGTGGTGACGATGATGATGTTCTACCGACGCAGGGCTTCGCCTAAGCACCGCTACAGTATTATCGAGGTGGACTATGGTGGAGGGGGGCACCGCACACGGCTAAAAGATCAAGAGATCAATTGTTGTGTCTCTGGGGTGCCCCCTGCCCCCGTATATAAAGGAGCAAGGGGGAGGCGGCCGGCCAAGGAGGAGGGCGCGCCAAGGGGGGAGTCCTACTCCCACCGGGAGTAGGACTCCTCCTTTCCTTGTTGGAGTAGGAGAGAAGGAAAGATGGGGAGAGGGAGAAGGAAAAGGGGGCTGCACCCCTTGTCCAATTCGGACCAGAGGGGGGGGGTGCGCGCCTCCTTCCTTTTGGCCTCTCTCCTCTATTCCCGTATGGCCCAATAAGGCCCAATACTTCTCCCCGGCGAATTCCCGTAACTCTCCGGTACTCCGATAAATACCCGAATCACTCGGAACCTTTCTGAAGTCTGAATATAGTCGTCCAATATATCGATCTTTACGTCTCGGCCATTTCGAGACTCCTCGTCATGTCCCTGATCTCATCCGGGACTCCGTACTACCTTCGGTACATCAAAACACATAAACTCATAATAAAACGTCATCAAACTTTAAGCGTGCGGACCCTACGGGTTCGAGAACTATGTAGACATGACCGAGACACGTCTATGGTCAATAACCAATAGCGGAACCTGGATGCTCATATTGGCTCCCACATATTCTACGAAGATCTTTATCGGTCAGACCGCATAACAACATACGTTGTTCCCTTTGTCATCGGTATGTTACTTGCCCGAGATTCCATCGTCGGTATCTCAATACCTAGTTCAATCTCGTTACCGGCAACTCTCTTTACTCGTTCTCTAATACATCATCCCGCAACTAGCTCATTAGTTGCAATGCTTGCAAGGCTTATAGTGATGTGCATTACCGAGTGGGCCCAGAGATACCTCTCCGACAATCGGAGTGACAAATCCTAATCTCGAAATACGCCAACCCAACAAGTACCTTCGGAGACACCTATAGAGCACCTTTATAATCACCCAGTTACGTTGTGACGTTTGGTAGCACACAAAGTGTTCCTCCGGTAAACGGGAGTTGCATAATCTCATAGTCATAGGAACATGTATAAGTCATGAAGAAAGCAATAGCAACATACTAAACGATCGAGTGCTAAGCTAACGGAATGGGTCAAGTCAATCACATCATTCTCCTAATGATGTGATCCTGTTAATCAAATGACAACTCATGTCTATGGCTAGGAAACATAACCATCTTTGATCAACGAGCTAGTCAAGTAGAGACATACTAGTGACACTCTGTTTGTCTATGTATTCACACATGTATGATGTTTCCGGTTAATACAATTCTAGCATGAATAATAAACATTTATCATGATATAAGGAAATAAACAATAACTTTGTTATTGCCTCTAGGGCATATTTCTTTCAAGAAGACGGCAAAAAATTTGGTGCTCGTGAACTTCCAGACCTCCCATGAGATTATCCTTCCTCCGTTGGATTATATAGAGTATTACCATCGCGGTCCTAGTCATCTAGATTACCGCATCAGTTGGACGGACCTTGTTTTGCAGAAGATTGTAATCTGCGAAGTGCCCACACGACATGTGGATTACGCAGACTTCAAGCTAATTGCCTTATTTGACAAGGGACTCGCTTATCTTTAGGCTGGTGCCTTCTTTAGTTGGAGACAATTCAGCTCGCAGTGGATCGTCGTCAAAGCTGATACACACTTCTGTGATGCTATTGAACACAATGGCATCATCTACGCGATCGACAAAGCAGATGGCACCACGTATTGCTGGGACGGCGCGTGTAAGTTGTTTCCGTCTCATGTTAATGATGACGCCATGACACTGTTTGAACTTTTTGTGATGATTGGCATATCCCTGTTTGAGCAGAATTTGAGTAGAACTATGGCAATGTATTAGAGACACCCTAAATCAGCTATATTTGGAATGAGTTAATTCATGCGATTGTGATCATGTCATTACAGCCAATTTGTACCCCTGAATAATCAAACGGTTAGTAATATATGGATATTCTCCTTATTTTACAGTAATCTATATACTACTACTAAATATGAGTGTGTATCAATGGCCATGTTAGTTTTCTCATTTTCATGATGTAGAAACATGCACCACACTGTTTGTTTCATCTAACCATACATTAGGGAAGTAAATGTGCATATGGAGAAATCTATATTTGGAAGTAGTGAAATCCTGTAATGCTTACCATGTGTACATACCTATATTCGCCCTTCAGCAATCAATGGCTAGAATAATATCCTCACAAAAAATTTGCCCACAGAACACGAGTATATAGGAATGCACTGTCTGTTAGTTACCTTGAAGAATTTGTTTGTGAGGACAGAACATGATTCCATAACATGCATGACATGGTAGTTTCCTGTGAAGAATCGATTGCGAGATAACATGAGTATAACCATGCATGGCACTTCTATATTTTCGAACCCAGTATACATTTCCCTGTATTTTCCTCCCAGTTCCAACAGGGACATATCAATGTTGTTTCTTGCATTATCCTACTCATACTCTGAAGAATGCTGATCTTACATTAACAATGCATGTCCTTTTTGATATGATGCAGTGTCCCTACAGTTACTGCCCTTTGTAATCACAATACCTTTGCCAAAAACAGGGAAGCACAACTGGTTCCACACTCGATCAGAAGACGACAAAAGACTGATGATCATTCGGACACATGAGCCAGAAAAGTTATATTGCAAAAACCCCACTGTATACAAGCACCGTGAAATGCGTGAGTATCCGGACAGTGGCTGTTACGTCTATGAGCAGGATACCAGCTTGTTGGGGCCTTCAGGATTTTTTAGTTGGAGGCGGGTAAACAACCTTGGTTCACACTCTCTGTTTCTCGGACTCAATTATCCGATTAACGAGGAGATCACCGTTGGCAAGGACCTTGATGGCAGAGAGGCTCTGTTTACTATGGAAAACTGTGTCTACATGGCAAGCCCTAGGAGTTCGGGAGCAAACTCCCCTGATTGTCAACGATACAGCCTGCAGCCAAAAGAAGGTGAGAATGACAAAGGCATCCGGATTAACTTTGATCCTTGGATGTCTCAATTACAACAGGAAGTGATGTGGTTCAAGCCTTCAGGTTGATAGGTAATTGGGCTGTTGCGTCAGAAGGGTGGAGTACTGGTGTCTTCGGATCATTGGTCGCTGAAGCGGGGCTGCAAATTATGATTATGGTGTTGGATCATCTCTTCGAATGACTTTGTTGTCTTTGCTGCTTGTTCTGGATGGGTAGTTCCTTCTTTTGTTATGCATATTCCTTGTCATTTGGTCATCCTCGTCCATGTCACTCCTACTATGTAATAGTTGGCTCTGTTTAGAATGTCATTCTCGTCTGGATCACGAGAGTCTGAGCGCTGCAGATGGGTGCATTTTGGTGGTGTAGCAAGACTTCTTATGAACTATCATGTCTTGCTGTTGATGTCAGTAGTAGTCACTAGTCAGTGTTTTAATGTTGTATATATCATTGTTTCGAACTGTTTATTGTCTTGAACTACTGGTGGGCTAAATGAGGGCATCACCATTCTCAAGTGTTCAGAGTGTATCTCCTTTTTTCAAGTTATATAATTTGAGCTCAGTGTCTTTTCGATGATGTACACTTGTTTGGGCCAGTGAGGTGTCGTTGAATATGGGCCGAGTAGTAACGCAAGCCAAACAAGTCAATTATGACTCTCAGGCCGGGCTCTCAAAAGATCCTAAAAAAGGGCCGGGCTCTCCAAAAAAGAAACAATAAGGACTCTTAGGCCGACATATGGGCGCCACTGGTGTGTTCGTGCGCTTGCGCGCTGAGAGCATATTGGCGCGTCTTCGAATTTCAAGCTACCTTTTCACCCCCAATCTCCCGCCCCTCCCCCACCTCTGGAATCTCGATTCCTACTCCAGTTCCCCCAAATCCCCCTCCTGTACTCCCTGTACTCAAGCTCACTATCATGTCTCCGATCAACGCGGATCTCCGAGCCGGAGATCCTGAGGTCTTTCCTGCCTTTGGTCGCCGCGTGCTGTCGCTCAACAGTGGCATGGCGGCGCTTGACGACCAATTTGCCGGCAAAGTGCTGATGGTAACCATCAACGGCGACCGGCCTCCCGTCTCGCCGGACGACCTTGTCAAAGCTCTTGGCATTGCGCACGGTATCCAAATAACTGACTTGCTCGTCGAAGTCTGTCCGCCACCGTCTGATTTCTTCGTCAGGTTCCGGACAACTTTCGACTGCAGTCGTGTGTTCGAATCTTCCCGACGTTTGTTCTGCGATGGCGCGCTGGTGAGCTTTGATCGGTGGCACCCAGGATGGGGCTCGGTGCCCTCTGAGCTTGAGTTTTTAACAAAGCTTACCTTCCACGGCATGCCTCAACGTGCTTGGAACAACGAGTCCATGAATGAGCTTATCAACGACCTTGGAGGTGAGCTCGTAAGTATGTTTGTTCCTCCAGACAGCTGGGCTCTGACGGTTATTTCATGGATGAAGAAGCCGTCCACCATACCGAAGGTGATTGGTGTTGAGATACCGGTGCAGGAACCGGGGTTGTACTATTCGTCGCCACCAAGGCCGCCGCGGACCACGTTAGGGATGTACCTGTATCGAGTGTTCGTGCATGTCGAAGAAGTGGTCAATCCATCAATCGAAGTCCTGCCGCCGCCACTGGTGCCAGGGTCCGTCGACGACGTCCATTACAGGTGTCAACGTCAGACTTCCCCCGTGTTGCTCGGAACGATGGATGGCACAGGGCCTACTCCATCACGCGGCGGAGGCCACTGCTTCTTTGGGAGAAGAGGCAGGGCTGGCTGCCTGGATGTGCTCTAATTTGAGGTAACAACTGAATCTTGTCAGATACTCCCTCCGTCCCAAAATTCTTGTCTTAGATTTGTCTACATACGGATGTATCTATTCACATTTTAGTGTTAGATACATCCGTATCTAGATAAATCTAAGACAATAATTTTGGGACGGAGGGAGTACTAGTTAAATCCGAGCTATGGGTGTGAAGCACTGATGTGCCAGTACATTTGACTGTGACCTGTTCTAATTTTGTACCTGAACTTTTTTTAGAAAGGGCTGTACGTCAACTTAATGTGCTAGCAGAACTTATCATGTTGTCTGTCTGTTTTCTTTGCACACCATTCAAGATATTTCCCTGCCATTGATAAAGAAGATGAACTGTTATGTACGAGTTCGTTGGTTTCAACATAGCCCTACCCGTAGCGATCCACTGCTTCCATCCTGATTGTGCCGCCTGCGTGAAATTTTTGTATGCAAGTTAAGTATGCTATGATGTTCTATATGATTGTGTTAACTATATAAGTTTTTACTGAGCATCAGCAATGCATATGGCTGAAAGATGTATTTACGAGCATCGGCCGATGGGTCTCTCTCTCTCTCTCTCTCTCTCACACACACACACACACACACACACGCACGCACACACACACAAGTGGGACCCGTTGAATTATTTCTTTTCTCGTGACAGCTTTTAATTAGGTTCCACTATAATCTAACTTTTTTCTTAAGTTATTAATTGAGCTCAGTGACTTCAAAAAGTTGTACATAAGCCTTGTTTGGGCCTTTCCGGCGTCGCTGAATGTGGGATGAGTAGCCATGTTAGGTTCTACTGTACTACACAGCCCTTTTTTTCAACATCAGCAATGCAACTGGGCCGACAGTTGTGCACAATATCCGGGTCAACTTGTTATTCTCCGCCCCGCTGGGCTGCAAACTTTCCTAGGAGGTATGCATTAGGCTTAACAAGAAAATGGACTTTAAGAAATACTAAATGGGATGTAATTATAATAAGTGGGCAGTAACTATAAAAAGATGCACCAAACGCGTAATTAGTTTAAAAACTATATTATTTTTGGAATTTGAAAATTTTAATTTCATTACTTGTTGCGCGCGCAATATTTCGTTGGATTTTAACGTAATACAACTTTATTTTGAAATTATATTTAATCTGACTAGAAATTTTGGATAAAAATATTTGGGATCCCATAAAAATGTGGGAATTTTTTTGAATTCTGTTTTGAGCGGTTGGTTGAAATTATTAATCGTTGTCCTAGCTAGAAAATGGGCTATACTTTTAACAAACTGTAAATGGGCTGTAGTAAATTCCATTAGAATTAAAAAATGGGTTGTACATTCTTACAAATCGCAAATGGGCTATATGTTCTCTGCCACACACTTGTGGGCCTTCTAAGTTGACGCGTCCCCTCAAAAAAACTAAGTTGACGCGTATGCAAGGCTTTGTCAACAACACACGGTTCTGGCAGCTGTAGCCGTTGGATGTTCATCCAACGGATGTCGTGCTTCTTCTTCAATCTTGGATATTCTTGCTTCAGGCGCCCAAAAAATGATTCCTCCCCCTGACATCTGGGGCGCACCGTTTCGGAGGCTGACCTGTGGGCCTACTAAGTTGACGCATACCAAGGGTTTTGTAAAATTAGTCAATGTAAACGATTCTAGCTGCAGTGACCCTACGATGTCCATCCAACGGCCGTAGTGCTTCTTCAACCTCTGGTCTTCTTGCTCCAGCCGCCCGAAGCAGCGTCGGTCGTGCCGCGTGCTCCTGCCTCCCGTGGCCGGCTGTGATGCCGCGGAGGCCTCACCGCCCCCTACTACCCCCACCACTGGCCAGGCCATCCCTCTACTCACCCACACCCCCTGTTATTCCGCGTCGACGAAAGCCTCACACCGCAGCCGAACCAGTGAACCCTCGTACTCCTCTCCGCGCGGGCTTCCACTGCCGCGTCTTCCCCGGCCCCGCGTCATCCCCTTCCTAGGCCTCGCCGTCGTCCACCGCTCTGGTGCTCTCGGTGCGGCGTGGTCAACGTGGTCAAGGAACGGCTTCCATCGGACGTGGACTGTACGTGGAGAGGCTGACAACTGGGTCCACGACGGCAGCAAGGAAGTGCCTCCTTATTATGCGGAAAATAATGATTCCTCCACCTGACAGCAGGGACCCACCGGACGGGCCACCGTATTTCGTGAAAAAAAACGTTTCCCCCCTGACTGCTAGGACCCACCGGACGGGCCACCGTATTGCGCGAAAAAACGTTCCCCCCACTGTCAGCTCGGACCCACCGGAAGTGCCTCCTTATTACGCACAAAAAAATGAATACTCCCCCTGCTGGTTGGGACTCACCTTGGTGGGAGGCTGACTTGTGGGCCTACTAAGTTGACGGGGACAGAGTGCTTTGTCAACTTAGTCAATATGAACGATTCTAGCTCCAGTGACCGTACGATGTCCATCCAATGGCCGTAGTGCTTCTTCAACCTCTGGTCTTATTGCTCCAGCCGCCCAAAGCAGCGCCGGTCGTGTCGCATGGTCCTGCCTCCCGTGGCCAGCTATGCTGCCGTGGAGGCGTCACCGCCCCCTACTATTCCCACCGCTGGCCAGGCCCTGCGGCGACGGTAGCCTCACACCGCAGTCGAACCAGTGAACCCTCGTACTCCTCTCCGCGCGGGCTTCCACTGCCGCGTCTTTCCCGGCTCCGCGTCGTCCCCTTCCTAGGCCTTGCCGTCATTCACCGCCCTAGTGCTCTTGGCGCGGCGTGGTCAACGTGGTCAAGGAACGGCTTCCATCGGACGTGGACTGTACGTGGAGAGGCTGACAGCTGGGTCCACGGCCGCAGCAAGGAAGTGCCTCCTTATTACGCGCAAAATAATTATTCCTCCACCTGACAGCGTGGACCCACCGGACGGGCCACCATATTTCGCAAAAAAACGTTTCCCCCTGACTGCGGGTACCCACCAGCTACATCTTCGCACGCAAGGAAGTGCATCCGGGCAAAAAAAAATGATCCGCCCCCTAACTACTGGGACCCACCAGCTACATCTTCGCAGGCAAGGAAGTGCCTGACAGTCGGGACCCACCTGGTCGAAGCGTACGTAGCGTTGTCATTCTGGTCGCGAACGTGTACGTACATACTGGCCGATGTAGAGGCGCGCACGTGTCGTAGTAGAGGCGCGCACGTAGCATGTACACGCACGTACAGCGGCCAGTGTGCAAGAAAGAAAATACGGCCACGTACGTACATACGGGCAGGGTCTCGAACGCCTACTCGCGCATACGTACGGCCAGGGCTCGTGTAGACGGCTGGGTCGGAACGGAGAAACAACGTCGTCGTCGTGTTCATGGGGAGCCAACCGGCTGGGTCAGAATGGAATGCGTCATCGTGTTCATCGGGAGGGGTGTGGCGTACCGCAAAACAGGACTCCACGGGATACTGTTCATCTCCACCGTCGACCACCTCCAGCCTCCATGGGCTACTGTTCATCCACCGTCGACCTCCTCCAGCCTCCACCTGCGACTGTTCATCCACGGGCTCCTGTTCATCCAGCCTCCACCGCCCGCTACTCCACCGGCTACTGTTCAACCAGCCCTCTCCACGGGCTCCTGTTCAACCACCCCTCCATGGTCTATTGTTCATCCTGCCCTCCACTGTCTACTGTTCATCCTGCCCTCCACGGGGTGGTCCTATTCATCCTCCCCTCCACGGGGACCTGTTCATCCAGCCCCAACCGGCTCGAACGATCGGGGGTCCTGTTCATCCACCCCCATCGGGAACTGTTCATCCAAACCCCCCGGCAATGCTCACTGTTCATCCAGAGGCAGCATCGATCGGCTTCAGTTAGCAGCAGTAGCGAAGGAATCGCTCGATCGGGTTCAGTTAACAGCCATCGATGATCGCTCGGGTTCAGTAACGCGTAGCCTGCAGTGCAATCACTCGAGTTCAATTAGAGCCCAACGCCTCGCTCACACGCGCGTACGTACGAGAGAAACGCGCATCGCTCGGTCCCCGACCACCCACCGTAACCGGGGACTCCCCGATATTTTCCGCGCCCTCGCTTCTACCACGGTTTTTTCGTCATGGACGACCCAAAGAATGTAATGCAGCTGCGTCTCCGGCCCGCCCAGGACGAAAAGCCCATTTTCTGTCATGATTTTTTTCATAGAAGTAGGACCCCACCACATCTATGATGATACCGGGTTTTGTCACAATTATCGTCATAGAAGTGTCATAAGTATGACAGAAAAGATTTTCGTTCGGCCCAAAATGTCACGGATGTGTCTTTTTTTTGTAGTGATGGGAACGACACGTAGTGGAGGCAAAGTGAAACTTTAAACGAACCGTTTGTTTGTATGCATGTCGGACAAATTACAACATTGGAAATACAAGCATGGTCTAGGCCCACATGTGAATGATACTCGACAGAATGTTCAAATGAGGCTTGCGGGGGGATGGACTCGACCGGAGGGCGGCATGATCGATGGAGAAGAGGGTTGGAGAGGAATGAGAAATAAGCAACGCCACATGATTATACTTGAACGGCTCAAATAAACAATAAGTTGTCTCGTTTTCCCTTCCGTCTTGGTCACGGAGTAAGATACTCCCTCTGTTTTTATTTACTTTGCATATTAGGTTTGACTGAAGTCAAAGTTCATAAAATTTGACCAAATTTATAGAAAACTAGCAAGATGCCCGTCCGTTGCATGAAACATCAAGATCTTGTGGGAGAAAAGGATGAACGAGGGAAGGCCTTATCTGCAAATGTGGAGAGGAGTGCGGGTAAATTGTCATAGTTTCCTTCCTATCCGTTAGATATAGATCGGACGGCCTATATTTTAGGATGGCTGGCACACCATCATCACCAACTCTGCTTTTTATCTACACTAGCAAGATGCCTGTGCGTTGCACGGAACATCAAGATGCATTTGTATGAGTAGTTTATCTTGTGGGAAAAAATGATGAATGAGGGAAGGCCTTATTTGCAAATGTGAGAGGGCTGTGGGTATCTTTTTGCAAAATTTCCATAGTTTCCTTCCTATCCGTCAGATATAAATTGGACGGACTCTTATAAAAAACAGAGTTGGTGATGATGGTGTGCCTGCCATCCTGCAATATAGGCCGTCCGATTTATATCTGACGGATAGGAAGGAAACTATGGCAATTTTGCAAAAAGGTACCCACACACCTCTCCACATTTGCAAATAAGGCCTTCCCTCGTTCATCCTTTTCTCTCACAAGATAAACTAGTCATACAAATGCATCTTGATGTTACACGCAACGCACGGGCATATTGCTAGTAAGAGTAGAAATATGAACATTTACAATAGCAAATCTATATGATGTGAAAGTATATTCAATAATGAATCTAATGGTATTGATTTGTTATTGTATATATTATTATTTCTATCTATAAACTTTGTCAAAGTTTACAAAGTTTGACTTTGAGCAAAGCTAAAATGCGGAGTAAATAAAAACAGAGGGAGTACGCAGGGACAAGTATAGTTACTACTGCAAGAACATGGTAAGTTGGACCCCTAAATGCGGGCACGGACCAGGCACACCTCAATTATTCTTTCAAACAGTTGGACACCTACATTTAGCACACCATCCGGCTACTTAATCAAATGTTATGCTTCACTACTTGAAAAGGAAAAGGGTGGTACCATACCCAAAACCACCAGACTTGGGGCTAGGGTAACAACTTGGTACTGTACCAGATTTGGACCAGGGCACAAAAACCACCTGTTCTGCGCCTAATGCACAACGCGGAGCACTGACACTTGAATATGGCCAGGAAAATAGGGAAACCGACATGTGGGGCACACCTGTCGGGACGACGTGGCGCAGACTAGTCCAATGGAGGAGTTGGCCCACGACCTCCTCGCCACCGGCAACCGTTCATGTGGGTCATGGGGGCCAGCAATGTGGCGCAGCTCCAGCACCGCGTCTGGACACGGCGACCACGGTGAGAGACACGCTCATCGTCGCTGGACATGGTCGGTTTCAGTGTGCCGAGGGTGGTGTTAGTGCTGTGGCACGACCAGCAGATCAACAACCGGCTCGTCGGGGATGCACGGGGCGCCGAAGCGCGCATGCGCCGCGATGCATCTGCGGAGTTGTGTAGCGCGGCCAACTGCATCCCCAGGACCTGAGACCATGCCGGGTAGTCTTGCTTTTTCAATGACATGTGGAATCGCATGTGAGCAAAGGGCATCTTCAACGTTGCCACGACCGCAGCTGACTACCCTGGCACACAAAAAACCCTCGTCCCTCATGCCGTCGCGCGGTGCGTTCCCAGCCGGCGCCAGCTGCCCACATTCATGCCGTCTGTCCGTATGCCATCGTTAAGAGGCTCGATGCCCGAGGAACCAACTCCGGTGACTTAATGATGCACCCGGGCGCTTGGCCTCACCGGAATGCGCTACTTAAAGCGGCAACGCCCAGCTAACCTCCACACCATAGCGCATCGTCCTGCTACCTGGCACCACATCCGCCATGACCGCGAGCGCGAATGCTCTGTGGGAGAGCTTGTCTTCGGGGATGAAGATTGAGGTCGCCGCCCTCACTCAAGTCATCGCTCGCGACGCAATAGCGGCGTAGCTGAACACGGACGCGACCGCACAAGCGATGGCCACGCTGGCGGGTGACGACGGGAGTACCGTCAGTCCACGTGTCCTACTTGCTGCCGTCCAACGTCCGGCACCGCCGAGGTCGGGGACTCCTCCGAGGATGAGTAGGGCATGGGAGGCGGCATGGCATGGTGTGCCAACTGGCCGGTCCGTCTCCCGTGTTCTACTCTTCCTCGCCGGAGACCGCACCTTCGTCTTGAACCCCGCCCCTGTACATGGAGTTCGCAGATGGAGGACGTCGGTCACCGCCGTAGAATAGGTTTAAGGTCGAGTTTATTTTATTTTTCTGTCCTATAAAAGTTCGAAATGTAATGAAAATATGCCGTGTTTGCATTAATCTCGGCTGGTGTATATGAACTTTCACAATCATATAGTATATTGTAGGAGTACTAGCAAGATGCCCGTGCGTTGCACGGAACATCAAGATCTTGTGGGAGAAAAGGATGAAGGAGGGAAGGCCTTATCTGCAAATGTGGAGAGGAGTGCGGGTAGATTGTCATAGTTTCCTTCCTATCCGTTAGATATAAATCGGACGACCTATATTGCAGGAGGGCAGGCACACCATCATCACCAACTATGCTTTTTATTGAACCGAGCCAAAGCTAACATGCGAAGTAAATAAACACATAGGGTCTACATACGCAATTTATCTTCGGCACTCCAATAGTACGTCCACTACACATTCACGCATTTCACATCTTTCTACATCTACGGGAACCTATGAAAGAGTTAACATAAATTGCCTCTCTCTCTCCTCCCTGATTTTCATGGTGGTGGGCCCCTCCCTCCCCCAATCTACAATCAACAGCTCACACATTTCACATTATGTTAATTACATAACTGGGATTACGTAGGTGTAGCATTACTCGTCCTAAAAAACGCAACTAAGCCAACCTCCCAGCATATCGCGCGGGAAAAGACCCGGCCGCGCCGTTTTAGTCGGGATTACCCGATTACTAGTAGTAGTATCGATGGATCGTGTGAAGCACCAAGTGTTTTTTTGAGGGGGCAAAGCACCTAGTTTAAAAGGAAAAAAAGTGGTACACTCACAACACCCCTGTCGCGGTCGCATTGCACCCACACACGTTCGGTCCTACACACGGCTCACGCAAACGGTACGCGCTTCAGCTTGCCTCTTCACTGACACGTGGGACTGCACTTGGAGAAACTGACCATGTGCCGAACTCCCCCCGTCCACCGCGCGAAAATCCCACCCAAAAATTCCCCCCGAATTCCAAATTCAACTGCCCTTCGGCCAACTAGCCAATAATATTCCCCAAACCCCCCTCCCCCCGCCCCTCCACTCCATTCGCTCCACCAAAGCCGCCCTCCCCGCCGCGCCGATACGTCGGCGCCGCGGTTCGTCGAGGGGAAGCACGGCGATCCTCTCGCTCGCACAGTACGCTCTCATAGGCTGTCGTCCTCTTGCCGCGCCGCCACCGCTAGCGACGTTCTTCTGGAGGCGCACGGTGGTCAGCGCCGCCACCGCTGGCGACGTTCGTGTGGAGACGCATGACGGTCAGCTTCTCCCACGGTACGTGCATTCTAGATTGAGGCCCCGTGCATGTCGGTGTAGCGCTGAATGTTAGCTGATAGATGTTGTTAATCTCACTGTTTGCCGAAGTAGTTTATAGTGAATATGCTCTGCTTAAGAAGCTTCCTTGCCCTGTTCCGCACTCAATCTGCTTAGCTAAGATGGCATGCCAAGCCCGATTAGTTGCTAAAATATCCTGCCACATATTTATTGTGACGTAGATTGCCATGGTCTAGTAGCCAATCTGTTAGGTGAAATAGCTCTACACCGTTTTATACTCGATCTTTGTTGTTGCGATGGTCTTCGATAGTTTGATGGCTGTGTGCTCGGCCTCATTGACTGCTGAAACAGCCTGCCATAATTTAGCACTCAAATATGTTTGCTGAATTAGCTTTAAATATATTTCGTTACTTAGATCTGCTCGTCCAAATATCTTGCCATAGCTTTAGACATCGACCTAGGTATTTTTTCTGGACTTCATAAAAAAGCATATATATTTTTCCTATAATATCTAGTAGAAGAACTAATTTGTATGTCTAATAGATGGACAGGACTTGGATAACTTCTGCTCGAAGATTCTCCGCTGCATATGCCGACAGGGTTCAAAACTTCTTGAACTTTATCAGAGCTGAGTACGGTGGTCCGAAATCAGATGTTCTCTGCCCGTGTAGTAGTTGTATGAATTCAGTTACAAGACCCCAGTCAACTGTGCAAAATCATCTACACTTGTATGGGATGTCGGTCACATATACTAGGTGGGTTCGTCATGGTGAAGCTGTGAACGTCAATGTTACTGACTACGTGGGAGCAGCATATCACCATCTTGATCTACCTGATGCTTAGGTGCAAGAGGAGGAGGAGGTGGTGGTGGTGGAGCCAGTGAGTTTGACCAACATTGAAACAATGCTACGAAATGCTCGTGCATTTCGTGCACTTTCACCAGCAGAAGAAAAACCGTGGGCCCGCATGTTGGAACAATGCAACTTGGCTGTCACCCCAGGAAATAAGCTGGTAGTATTCTCAGCTATGGTCACCTTTCTCTAGGTGAAGACATCTGAGCAGATGACAAACAAATCATTCGATGCGATGTTGGCTGCTTTCCGCAAATCTTTCCCAGATGCGTCTGTGCTGCCACACACCTACAGTAAAATGAAGAATTTCCTTCGTGTAGTTGGAATTGGATATGATATGATCCATGTTTGTAAGAATAATTGTGTTCTGTTCCGGAAGGATTAGGCCAACTTAAGTGAATGCCCGAAATGCAAATCATCAAGATGGAAAGATGGCGATGCTGTGAAGAGGATTCCTCATAATGTTCTAAGACATTTTCCGATTATACCAAGATTGCAGAGGTTGTTTCATGATGCTGAAACAAGAGAGGATGTATTGTGGCATTCTAGGAACCAGGAGTGCAGAGATCAGAATGTAATGAGCCATCCATCTCATGGTAGTGAGTGGAAAAGCTTCAATCAGAAACACAAAAAGTTTGTTGCTGACCCGAGAAACATTAGACTTGGCTTAGCTTCAGATGGATTTAACCCATTTGGCCACCAGAGCGCCACATATAGCATGTGGTCAGTGCTTGTTATCCCTTACAACATGCCTCCAAATGTCCGCACCAAAGAATCAAACTACGTGATGGCCTTGCTCATCCCAGGTCCAAAAAGTCCTGGAAAGGATTTTGATTTATTCATGGAGCCTCTTGTGGAGGAACTTCAACAGCTATGGAGGGGTGTTCTCACTCGAGACCTATATAGCAGCCCACCAGCTGATTTCTTTCTGCGTGCTATTATAATTTGGTGCATCCATGATTATCTGGCTTTGGGCACTATGTCAGGGCGAATGACACATGGTTACAATGCATGTGTTCGCTGTGATAGGAATCCGCTGTCATATGCAATACTTAGCAAGATATGTTACATTGGACATTGTCGTTTCCTTGCCAAGGACAAGCCGCGTCCTACAAAATACCAAAGACATGTGTTCAATGCAAAGCATGAAAACCGTGATGCGCCAAAGAGGCTCACCGCCGATGAGTTCCAAGTGGAATTAGAGAAGGTCAGGCATATCACACTAGGAAACCATCCCGGTAATGGTAGCGGGAAAAGGAAGCATGGCAGGGCAGAAGAGAGATTATTGTTTACCCGCAGGTCCACTTTGTGGGACTTGGAGTATTAGAAAGATTTGCATCTGCAGCATAATCTTTATGTGATGCACATGGAGAAAAATATATGTGACAGCATTATCGGCACACTTCTTAATATTGAAGGCAAGACGAAAGATACCTTAAAATCTAGGATTGATTTGACACACCTAGGTATCAGACAGGATTTGCAGGTGTAAGATGAGGGTAAACCAAAGGATATGGCACCAGCTGTGTACGTCTTGGACAAGGTAAAAAGAAAAGAATTCTGCGAGGTCCTGTCACGTCTGAGATTCCCACATGGATTTGCTTCCAACCCTAAAAGGAGAGTCGGTGCAGATGGAAACAAGGTACAAGGGTTGAAAACTCATGACTGCCACGTCCTACTTCAAAGGGTTTTACCCGTTATCCTTAGAGGATTGGGCCGCCCTGACTTATACAGAGCAGTTGCAGAGTTGGGATAATTCTTCAGGCAACTCTGCAGTAGAAATATCAGGGTAGATGCTTTGGAGCGTCTTAGAGACAAGATACCAACTATCCTATGCGACCTTGAGAAGATATATCCTCCGGCTTTCTTTGATGTGATGGTGCATTTGGCTATTCATCTACCTGATGAGCCACTACTTTGAGGTCCAGTACAGTATGGCTGGATGTACCCTCTTGAAAGGTGGCTAGGCACGTTCAAGGGCTATGTTAGGAATAGAGCTAGACCCGAGGGTTCCATTGCAGAGGCCTACATTGCTACAGAAGCATTGACATTCTGCTCAAAATACATTGAAACAGCTGATCAGCTTAGCAAAGGGGTGGGTGAAGACAATCCCGGGCTCAATGTTTTCGATTATTCTGTTCGAGTTACAGGGAAGAGTCGACAAGAGGACAAACCTAAAGATTTGGACAAAATGGTTTGGTATGTGTTGAATAACTGTTCTGAGATACTACCTTATATCAAGTAAGTGCTAAGTACTGCAGCTTATACATCATAATCTACTAAACTTGCAGCACATTCTTATATATTTAAATGTTTGACACGATCACTATGTTGTGCAGCATCTACAAAAAGGAGTTACTGCCGCAAAATCAAAGAAACATTGACAAACTGGTTATGGCAGGATTTGCGAAATGGTTCAAGAGCCATGTAAGCTTTGGAATTGCACTGCCAGTTTTTTTAATATATTGAGTACATAAGATGATCAGCTTGTCTATTTTCTAACCATAGATTAAGAAGATGCGGGAGGATGGGCAGGCAGTTGATGATTCCCTTTACGCACTAGCAATGGGTCCTGATACTCGGGTAAGACATTATGACTCTTGCGTTGTTGGAGATGTGCGCTACAACACCCTTGCACGCGACAAAGGCAGGAAGACACAAAACAATGCCATCATGAGAACGGATACGTACGACACAGAGACAACAGAAATGTATGCTAACATAACAGACATTGTTCAGTTATAGTATATCTCCAGTTTCGAGGATCATCGGTGTGTGGTTCTGTTGTGCTGTCGTTGGTATAACCTGTTTTCCAGGATCGCAAAACCCAGAGCTGATGATTATTTCAAATCCATCAATGTCAAGGCGGCGTACCAGACCAATGAGCCTTTTATTTTGGCAAATCAAGCAACACAGATATTTTTCTTGGAAGACACATTTGCACGTAGCGATGACTGGAGAGTATTGCAAAGGTTTGAGCAGAGGTATTCGTTTAATGAAGTTGCACAACAAGATGATGCTTACACTGCTCCTGATGTGCAAGATTCCACAGATGTTCCTAATATCTTTGAGAACCATCACGTCAATGATGCTGGCGAAAAGATTGCCTGTCGTGCTGTGGACATACAAGAGTTGATCAAGAAGAAGCCAATGTTTGAGGACATTGAGGATGAAGAAGAAGATGACACCATGGGGAATTACGATTCAGACTGATACACATGGCGAAGATGTTGACGCTGCTGCTCCGGATGATGATTAGATTGCTTTTGTCGTATTTGCCTGTCAGAAGACGTTTTTTAATCTACTATGTGAAATTGTGTTTGCTATGACAACCGAAACCTGATGAACGTGTTGTTTAGTATTTTACTGTGAGAACATCACTTGTTATGTATGTTGATTTGTGTTTGGTGATTGTATGACGACTAAAACATGATGACATTGTTGTTTAGTTGTACTCATATTTGGCTGTGAAACTTGAATTTGATGACATAGTTTGCTGTTGGACTGCAATTTGCTCGACGTCTTCGAATAGGAACAAAGCTGACCCGACAGGGCCTCTGCTAATTTATTTATTTATTAACAAAAGGGCCTCTGCTATTTATTTATTTATGAGCAAAAGGGGACACCCCCGATTTCCGTTAATAGAAATCATTAGATGTTCACAACACTACACCCAGCCTGCTACACAGGTTTCATTCATTACTAGTTTCAGCAAAGTGCTCATGGCATAGCCACTGAATGCATCACGAGTGCTACATACACTGCAAATAAAGAGACAATCATCCTACAGAGTGATGACCCACAAGTATAGGGGATCTATCATAGTCCTTTCGATAAGTAAGAGTGTCGAACCCAACGAGGAGCAGAAGGAAATGACAAGCAGTTTTCAGTAAGGTATTCTCTGCAAGCACTGAAATTATTGGTAACAGATAGTTTTGTGATAAGGTAATTCGTAACGGGTAGCAAGTAACAAAAGTAAACAACGTGCAGCAAGGTGGCCCAATCCTTTTTGTAGCAAAGGACAAGCCTGGACAAACTCTTATATAAAGGAAAGCGCTCCCGAGGACACATGGGAATTATCGTCAAGCTAGTTTTCATCATGCTCATATGAGTCGCGTTCGTTACTTTGATAATTTGATATGTGGGTGGACCGGTGCTTGGGTACTGACCTTCCTTGAACAAGCATCCCACTTATGATTAACCCCCTTCGCAAGCATCCGCAACTACGAAAGAATAATTAAGGTAAACCTAACCATAGCATGAAACATATGGATCCAAATCAGCCCCTTACGAAGCAACGCATAAACTAGGGTTTAAGCTTCTGTCACTCTAGCAACCCATCATATACTTATTACTTCCCAATGCCTTCCCCTAGGCCCAAACAATGGTGAAGTTTCATGTAGTCGACGTTCACATAAAACCACTAGAGGAAAGACAACATACATCTCATCAAAATATTGAACGAATACCAAATTCACATGACTACTTATAACAAGACTTCTCCCATGTGCTCAGGAACAAACGTAACTACTCACAAATCATATTCATGTTCATAATCAGAGGGGTATTAATGTGCATAAAGGATCCGAACATATAATCTTCCACCGAATAAACCAACTAGCATCAACTACAAGGAGTAATCAACACTACTAGCAACCCACAGGTACCAATCTGAGGTTTTGAGACAAAGATCGGATACAAGAGGTGAACTAGGGTTTGAGAGGAGATGGTGCTGGCGAAGATGTTGATGGAGATTGTGGTGGGAATCGTAGCATAATTTTAAAATTTTCCTACGCTCACCAAGATGCATCTATGGAGTATACTAGCAATGAGGGGAAAGGAGTGCATCTACATACCCTTGTAGACCGCGAGCGGAAGCGTTCCAATGAACATGGATGACGGAGTCGTACTCGCCGTGATTCAAATCACCGATGACCGAGTGCCGAACGGACGGCACCTCCGCGTTCAACACACGTACGGTGCAGCGACGTCTCCTCCTTCTTGATCCAGCAAGGGGGAAGGAGAGGTTGATGGAGATCCAGCAGCACGACGACGTGGTGGTGGATGTAGCGGGATGCCGGCAGGGCTTCGCCGAGCTTCTACGAGAGAGAGAGGTGTAGCAGGGGAGGAGGGAGGCGCCCAAGGCTATCATCTTGCTGCCCTCCCTCCCCCCTTTATATAGGCACCCTGGGAGGGGGGCACTGGCCAAACCCGATCTAGATGGGGGGCGGCGGCCAAGGGGGTGCCTTGCCCCCCAAGGCAAGTGGGGCGCCCCCCCACCCTAGGGTTTCCAACCCTAGGCGCAGGGGGGAGGCCCATAGGGGGGCGCCCAGCCCACTAGGGGCTGGTTCCCTTCCCACTTCAGCCCACGGGGCCCTCCGGGATAGGTGGCCCCACCCGGTGGACCCCCGGGACCCTTCCGGTGGTCCCGGTACAATACCGGTAACCCCCGAAACTTTCCCGGTGGCCGAAACTTGACTTCCTATATTTAATTCTTCACCTCCGGACCATTCCGGAACTCCTCGTGACGTCCGGGATCTCATCCGGGACTCCGAACAACTTTCGGGTTTCCGCATACACATATCTCTACAACCCTAGCGTCACCGAACCTTAAGTGTGTAGACCCTACGGGTTCGGGAGACATGCAGACATGACCGAGACGCCTCTCCGGTCAATAACCAACAGCGGGATCTGGATACCCATGTTGGCTCCCACATGTTCCACGATGGTCTCATCGGATGAACCACGATGTCGAGGATTCAATCAATCCCGTATACAATTCCCTTTGTCAATCGGTATGTTACTTGCCCGAGATTCGATCGTCGGTATCCCAATACCTTGTTCAATCTCGTTACCGGCAAGTCTCTTTACTCGTACCGCAATGCATGATCCCGTGAATAACGCCTTAGTCACATTGAGCTCATTATGATGATGCATTACGGAGCGGCCCAGAGATACCTCTCCGTCACACGGAGTGACAAATCCCAGTCTCGATCCGTGCCAACCCAACAGACACTTTCGGAGATACCCGTAGTGCACCTTTATAGTCACCCAGTTACGTTGTGACGTTTGGCACACCCAAAGCACTCCTACGGTATCCGAGAGTTGCACGATCTCATGGTCTAAGGAAAAGACGCTTGACATTGGAAAAGCTCTAGCAAACGAAACTACACGATCTTTTATGCTATGCTTAGGATTGGGTCTTTGTCCATCACATCATTCTCCTAATGATGTGATCCCGTTATCAACGACATCCAATGTCCATAGTCAGGAAACCATGACTATTTGTTGATCAACGAGCTAGTCAACTAGAGGCTTACTAGGGACACGTTGTGGTCTGTGTATTCACACATGTATTACGATTTCCGGACAATACAATATTAGCATGAACAATAGACAATTATCATGAACAAAGAAATATAAAAATAACCATTTATTATTGCCTCTAGGGCATATTTCCAACAGATTGACCCCCTCCCGATGAGAGGATCAATGGTGATGACGATGGTGACAAGCTCACCCTCCCGGAGGGATGTTTCCCCGGCAGAACAGCTCCGCCGGAGCCCTAGATTGGTTTCGCCAGGTTCAGCCTCGAGACGGCGACGCTTCATCCCGAAAGCTTCCTTCTTATTTTTTTAGGGAAAAAGACACCTTATACAAGAAGATGGGTATCGGGGGGCTTCCCGGTGGCCCACGAGGCAGGGGGCGCGCCCAGGGGGTAGGGCACGCCCTCCACCCTCGTGGACAGTGGGTGGCCCCCCTCGGGTGCTTCCTTCGCCCAATATTTTTAATATATTCCAAACTGACTTTCGTGGAGTTTCAGGACTTTTGGAGTTGTGCAGAATAGGTCTCTAATATTTGCTCCATTTCCAGCCCAGAATTCCAGCTGCCGGCATTCTCCCTCTTCATGCAAACCTTGTAAAATAAGAGAGAAAAGGCATAAGTATTGTGCCATAATGTGTAATAACAGCCCATAATGCAATAAATATTGATATAAAAGCATGATGCAAAATGGACGTATCACAGAGCACATCGATTTTACCCATTATCTTCACAAGCTCTTTCATCTCCTCATTGCTGTCAAGGCCGTTCAGCAGCTGTTGCCTGGCCATGATCAGAGGAACTGCATCTTTAACCTTCTGCTCTGCATCTTCCTCTTCTGCCATTCCTTCGGTTACTTGTCCAATACCCCAACCTGCTGGTATTGGGATTCCTCGGCTAACCAAATAATCAACTTAGTTGCATTCCCCCACATCAGCAACTTCCCAGAAATACAAATCACATGAATCTTCCCTTTTCTACACGAATCAAATTGGAAGATCATCAACCAAACTATTAAAAAAACAGCAACTGAAAGCAGCAGAACAACACTTAAACATATTATTACCCCATGATTCAGGCATTTGTAGAAGACTCAGCCAGAGTTGAGGATTGTGGTTGAGACGCGACGGATGACTCTGCGTGATTTGCAGCAGTAGCAACACACCAACGGCAGCGGGTTGCGATGAGCAACCGGCTGCGGTGCGTGTGCCGGCGGGGGTGTGATGAGACCCACAAGCGATGGTACGGGTGGCGACTTGGCGCATATCTGGTTGTTGCCTGCTGAAGAGCAGGTGGACGAGCAGTCAGCGGACATGGTTGCTGCGGCCAGAGCTTCTGATGCTAGGCAGAGTAAGTAGAGAAAAGGAGAAGCGAACGTTGGATATGTCAGTTTCATTACTTGCAGAGTAGCATAGCACCATATATAGTCGTAGTCTAGGTTTGGATTCGAACCAGCTACAGGAGCACGTCTCGCTTTTTTCTAAAACTCAGCAACGTCTCTTTACTGGTACACTAGCTTGTTCTGTACGCCTACTCAAGTCTTTGATTTTCTTTCTTTCTTTTTGCGAAGAAGGAAGGATGATAAAATTGAGAATTCCTAGGACTCGAACCCAAGACCTCTCGGTTGAAAACCAAGGGTGCTAGTCACTTATGCGGCGAACGTACCCTGGGAGGAGGACGGCAGACGAACACATTTTCCTCGCAGTTTTAATTGCGACGCAAGATCGAACAGTCGTAGTTTCGGGAATGTTATTAGGCGAACGAGCCCAATTTTTCTTTTCTTCCTATATATAAAAAAGTATGCTACTTGGTGTCAGCTTAGTAAACAAACGATTGTGCCAACCTTGACCGTTGGATTGACATTCAACGTCTGTCGTGTTTCTTCAGTCTCCTCTTCCTCCAGCCGCCAAAGCCAAACCAGTGTCGGCGTGACCGCCTGCTCCCGCCTCCCACAGCTGGCTGTGCTGCCGCGCACGCATCATGGCCACATCGCACCCTAAAACTTTGCGCATCTTCCCCGGCTCCTGTCCATTCCCGTCCGAGGCCTCACCATCGTTCTCCGCCTTGGTTCGCTCGCCGCGGCGGCGCCCTGCGGTGTTGTCAACATGGTCAACAACCGAGAGGAATAAGGAGATGACTGCACATGGTGAGGATGACAGTAGGGACCCATCCGCGCGCATAGTAATTTTGTTTTTTCAGGACGGAGAAGGGTATCAACTTGGTTCTTCGAGAGCTGTGGCCCGTCTAGCCCAGGCTTTTATTTCATATGTTTAGCACATGACCAGCCCAATTTGTTTTTTTCCTTTCTGAAAATGGCTAGCCCAACTTTTTTTTGTAGAATAAGCAACATAGGCCTACTTGCTTTTCTATGCCCTGCTGCGCCAGAAATCTTTCAAGACGAGGAGGGATGCATTTTGCCCAGAAAATGGGCTATAAGTAATAAGAAATGGGCTATAAGTAATATTAAATGGGTTGCAAAATAAAAAAATACAGCAAACAGGCAATTAGTTCCAAAATACTTTTTTCTTTCGGATTTTGATATTTTAAATTTCATTGTTTTTGTGCGGGTAAAATTTCATTGGATTTAAATTAAGGTATGTTTAGTTCTTAAACTAATTTGAATCTGGCTACAAATTTCAGATTGTATGCTGTTTGGGACAGATTTGGAGGCTGACTTGTGGGTCTACTAGGTTGACGTGTACGAAAGGCTTTGTCAACTTAGTCCACAAACGATTCTAGCAGCTGTGACCGTTGGATGTTAATCCAATGGTCGTGCTGGTTCTTCAATATCTGATCTTCTTGCTCCAGCCGCCCAAACCAGCGCCGGTGGGACTTCCTGCTCCCGCCTCTCATGGCCGGCTGTGCTGCCGCACAGGCCGCATTGCCCCACCCTACTCCATTGCTGGCCAGGCCATTCCTCTACTCACCCACACCTCCTGTTATTTTCCGGCGACGGCAGCCAGACCAGTAAACCCTTGTACTCCCCACCGCGTGGGTAACCACTGCCGAGTCTTCCCCGGCTCCGTGTCATTCCCTTCCTAGGCCTCGCCGTCTTCCACCGCCCTGGTGCTCTCGGCGCGCCGTGGTCAACGTGGTCAATGAACGACATCCATCGGACGTGGACTGTACGTGGAGAGGCTGACAGCTGGGTCCACAGCCGCACACAAGGAAATGCCTCCTTATTACGCGCAAAATAATGATTCCTCCACCTGAAATCTTGGACCCACCGGAAGGGCCTCTGTATTTCATGAAAAAAAACGTTCCCCCCGCTGACAGGTCGGACCCACCAGCTGTATCTTCGCACGCAAGGAAGTGCCTCCTTATTATGCACAAAAAATGAATACTCCCCCTGCTAGCTGGGACCCAGCATAGTGGGAGGCTCACTTGTGGACCTACTAAGTTGACGGGGATGGAGGGCTTTGTCAACTTAGTCAATATGAACGATTCTAGATCCAGTGACCATATGATGTCCATCCAACAGACGTAGTGCTTCTTCAACCTCTGGTCTTCTTGCTCCAGTCGCCCAAACCAGCACCGGTCGTGCCGCGTGCTCCTACCTCCCGTGGTCGGCTGTGATCCCGCGAAGGCCTCACCGCCCCTACTACTCCCACCACTGGCCAGGCCATCCCTCTACTCACTGACACCCCCTGTTATTCTGCGGCGACGACAGCCTCACACGCAGCCGAACGAGTGAACCCTCGTAATCCTCTCCGCGTGGGCATCCACTGCCGTGTCTTCCCCGGATCCGCGTCGTCCCCTTCCTAGGCCTCGCCGTCGTCCACCTCCCTGGTGCTCTCGGCGCGGCGTGGTCAACGTGGTCAAGGAACGACTTCCATCGGAAGAGTACTATACGTGGAGAGGCTGACAGCTGGGTCCACGGCAGCAGCAAGGAAGTGCCTCCTTATTACGCGCAAAATAATTATTCATCCACCTGACAGCAGGGACCCACCGGACGGGCCACCATATTTCGTGAAAAAAATGTTTCCCCCCTGACTGCTGGGACCCACCAGCTGCATCTTCGCACGCAAGGAAGTGCCTCCGTATTACGGGCAAAAAAATGATTCGCCCCTAACTACTAGGACCCACCAGCTACATCTTCGCACGCAAGGAAGTGCCTGCAGTCGGGACCCACCTGGTCGAAGCGTACGTAGCATTGTAATTATGGTCGCGAACGTGCACGTACATACTGGTCGATCGGTCTGTCTGCAGGCTGCAGCGATGAACCGTGGCCGTGTAAGAAAGGGCATGTGTCATAGTAGAGGTGTGCACGTGTCGTACTAGAGGCACACACAGAGCATGTACACGCACGTACAACCAGGGCGCAAGAAAGTAAATACGGCCACATACGTACATACGGGCGTGGTCTCGAATGCCTACTCGCACATACGTACGGCCAGGTCTCGTGTACATGGCTGGGTTGGAACGGAGAAACTGCGTCGTCGTCGTGTTCATGGGGAGGCAACGGAATGCGTCGTGTTCATCGGGAGGCAACGGAATACGTCGTGTTCATCGGGAGCCAACCGACTTGGACGGAACAGCCGATCGAAACGAGGCCTGGCGTACCGCAAAACGGAGGAAACAACCTTGTGTTCGACCGGCCACGGTTGAAACGGGATCCTATTGATCGGGAGGGGTCTAGCGTACCGCAAAACAGAGTAAATGGACTTCTTTTGGACCTCCTACGGTCGAAACGGGGTTCAGTTGATCGGGAGGGGTGTGGAGTACCGCAAAACGGAGGAAACGAACTTGTGTTGGAGCGCTTCGGTCGAAACAGGGGTCCTGCGCATCTGGAGGGGTGTGGTGTACCGCAAAACGGGACTCCACGGGATAATGTTCATCTCCACCGTCGACCTCCTCCAACCTCCACGGCTACTATTCATCCACCGTTGACCTCCTCCAGCCTCCACCTGCGACTGTTCATCCACGGGCTCCTGTTCATCCAGCCTCCACCGCTCCTCCACCGGCTACTGTTCAACCAACCCTCTCCATGGGGTCCTGTTCAACCACCCCTCCACGGGCTACTGTTCATCCAGCCCTCCATCGGCTACTGTTCAACGAGCCCTCCACGGGGTCCTATTCATCCACCCCCAACCGGCTCGATCGGGGTCCAGTTCATCCAGCGGCAACGGCCTCTACTACCACGGGGTCCTGTTCATCCACCCCCCACCGGGAACTGTTCATTCAAAAAACCCCAATAACGCTCACTGTTCATCCAGAGGCAGCATCGATCGGCTTCAGTTAGCAGCAGCAGCGAAGGAATCACTCGGGTTTAGTTAACAACAAGGGATCGATCAGGGTTCAGTAACGTAGCTAGTAAAATCGCTCGGGTTCAGTTAGAGCCCAACGCCTCGCTCGGGTTCAGTTAGAGCGCAACGCCTCGCACACACGCGTGTACGTCTACGAGAGAAACGCACATCGCTCGGCCCCGACCACCCACCGTAACCGGGAGCTCCCCGATATTTTCCTCGCCCTTGCTTCTACCATGGTTTTTTCCGTCATGCACAGCCCAAAGAATGTCGTGCAGCTGTGTCTCCGGCCCGCCCAGGACGAAAAGCCCATTTTCTATCATGATTTTTTGTCATAGAAGTAGGAGCCCACCACATCTATGATGATAGCGGGTTTTGTCACAATTATCGTCATAGAAGTTTCATAAGCATGACAGAAACGACGCAAAATGTCACGGATGTGTCTTTTTTTGTAGTGCCGTTAACTTTCCCGAGGGGTTTCGATAACCTCCCGGTACTCCGATAAATCCCCGAACCTTTTCGGAACCATTCCAGTGTCCGCATATAACCTTCCAATATATCAATCTTTACCTCTCGACTATTTTGAGACTCCTCGTAATGTTCGTGATCTCATCCGGGACTCCGAAAAAACGTTGGTCACCAAAACACATAACTCATAATACAAATCGTCATCGAACGTTAAACGTGCGGACCCTACGTGTTCGAGAACTATGTAGACATGACCGAGAAACATCTCCGGTCAATAACCAATAGGGAACCGGGGTGCTCATATTGGTTCCTACATATTCTACAAAGATCTTTATCGGTCAAACTGCAATAATAATATATGTTATTCCCTTTGTCATCGGTATGTTACTTGCCCGAGATTCGATCGTCGGTATCATCATACCTAGTTCAATCTCGTTACCGGCAAGTCTCTTTACTTGTTCCGTAATGCGTCATCCTGCAACTAACTCATTAGTCATTAGCGCATTGTGGCCTGACTAATGACTAATGAGTTAGTTGCAGGATGACGCATTATGGAACTAGTAAAGAGACTTTCCGGTAACGAGATTGAACTAGGTATGATGATACCGATGATCGAATCTCGGGCAAGTAACATACCGATGACAAAGGGAAAAACGTATGTTGTTGTGCGGTTTGACCGATAAAGATCTTTGTAGAATATGTAGGAACTAATATGAGCATCCAGGTTCCACTGTTGGTTACTGAACAGAGAAGTGTCTCGGTCATGTCTACATAGTTCTCGAACCCATAGGGTCCGCACGCTTAACGTTCGATGACGATTGGTATTATAAGTTTATGTGATTTGATGTACCAAAGGTTGTTCGGAGTCCCGGATGAGATCACGGACATGTCGAGGAGTCTCGAAATGGTCGAGACATAAAGATTGATATATTGGACCATGTTGTTCGGACACCGGAAGTGTTCCGGGGAGTTTCGGATAAAACCGGAGTGCCGGAGGGTTACCGGACCCCCCCTCGGGAAGTTAATGGGCCACCATGGGCCTTAGAGGAGAGAGGGTCGGCCAGGATGTGCCCCCCCCAGTCAGAATTGGAAAAGGGGTGGGGGCGGCGCCCCCCTCCTTCCTTCTCTCCCCTTCCTCCTTCCTTCCCCTCCTTGTTGGACTAGGAAAGGGGGGGACCTACTCCTAGTAAGAGTAGGATTCCCCCCCTTGGGCGCGCCCCTTGTGGCCGGTCGGCCCCCTCCTTCCCTCCTTTATATACGGGGGAGTGGGGCACCCCATAGACACACAAGTTGATCTTTAGCCGTGTGAGGTGCCCCCCTCCACAGTTTCCCACCTCGGTCACATTGTCGTAGTGCTTAGGCGAAGCCCTCCGTCGGTAACTTCATCATCGCCGTCACCACGCCGTCGTGCTGATGAAACTCTCCCTCAGCCTCAGCTGGATCTAGATTTTGAGGGACGTCATTGAGCTGAACGTGTGCAGATCGCGGAGGTGCCGTGCGTTCGATACTTGATCGGTTGGATCGCAAAGACGTTCGACTACATCAACCGCGTTACTAAACGCTTCCGCTTTCGGTCTACAAGGGTACGTGGACACACTCTCCCTGCTCGTTGCTATGCTTCTCCTAGATAGATCTTGCGTGATCATAGGATTTTTTTGAAATACTACGTTCCCCAACAGTGGCATCCGAGCCAGGTCTATGCGTAGATGTAATATGCACGAGTAGAACACAAAGAGTTGTGGGCGATAATAGTCATACTGCTTACCAGCATGTCATACTTTGATTCGGCGGTATTGTTGGATGAAGCGGCCCAGACCGACATTACATGACATTGTTGATGTCTACTACACAACTTTCTTCTTGTAGACGTTGTTGGGCCTCCAAGTGCAGAGGTTTGTAGGATAGTAGCAAATTTCCCTCAAGTGGATGTCCTAAGGTTTATCAATCCGCGGGAGGCATAGGATGAAGGCGGTCTCTCTCAAACAACCCTGCAACCAAATAGCAAAGAGTCTCTTGTGTCCCCAACACACCCAATACAATGGTAAATTGTATAGGTGCACTAGTTCGGCGAAGAGATGGTGATACAAGTGCAATATGGATGGTAGATATAGGTTTTTATAATCTGAAAATATAAAAACAACAAGGTAATGATACGTCTCCAACGTATCTATAATTTTTGAATGCTCTATGCTATATTATCTATTATTTTGGACAATATTGGGCTTTGAAAATATAAAAACAGCAAGGTAACTAATGATAAAAGTTAGCGAAAACGGTATTGCAATGCGTTGAAACAAGGCCTAGGGTTCATACTTTCACTAGTGCAAGTTCTCTCAACAAGGATAACATAACTAGATCATATAACTATCCCTCAACATGCAACAAAGAGTCACTCCAAAGTCACTAATAGCGGAGAACAAACGAAGAGATTATTGTAGGGTACGAAACCACCTCAAATTTATTCTTTCCGATCAATCCATTGGTCTATTCCTATAAGTGTCACAAACAACCCTAGAGTTCGTAGTAAAATAACACCTTAAGACACAAATCAACCAAAACCCTAATGTCACCTAGATACTCCAATGTCACCTCAAGTATCCGCGGGTATGATTATACGATAGGCATCCCACAATCTCAGATTCATCTATTCAACCAACACAAATAACTTCAAAGAGTGCCCCAAAGTTTCTTCCGGAGAGTCAAGACGAAAACATGTGCCAACCTCTATGCATAGATTCCCAAGGTCATGGAACCCGAAAGTTGATCACCAAAACATACATCAAGTGAATCAATAGAATACCCCATTGTCACCACAGGTATCCCACGCAAGACATACATCAAGTGTTCTCAAATCCTTAAAGACTCAATCCAATAAGATAACTTCAAAGGGAAAACTCAATCCATTACAAGAGAGTAGAGGGGGAGAAACATCATAAGATCCAACTACAATAGCAAAGCTCGCGATACATGAAGATCGTATCACCTCAAGAACACGAGAGAGAGATCAAACACATAGCTACTGGTACATACTCTCAGCCCCGAGGGTGAACTACTCCCTCCTCGTCATGGAGAGCGCCGGGATGATGAAGATGGCCACCGGTGATGATTCCCCCCTCCAGCAGGGTGCCGGAACAGGGTCCCGATTGGTTTTTGGTGGCTACAGAGGCTTGCGGCAGCGGAACTCTCGATCTAGGTTATGTTCTGGAGGTTTGGGGATTTATAGGAGAGGTTGGCGTCGAGAACAAGTCAGGGGGCACGCCCTCCACCCTCGTTGGGCCCACGGGACTCCCCTCCGGTAACTCTTCGTTCCAGTATTTTTTATATTTTCTAGAAAAAAATCTCCGTTGATTTTCAGCACATTTCGAGAACTTTTATTTCTGCACAAAAACAAGACCATGGTAGTTTTCCTGAAAACAGCGTCAGTCCGGGTTAGTTATAATCAAATCATACCAAAATCATATAAAAATATTGTAAACATGGCATGAATACATAAAAAATTATGCAACGTATCAAGCGTTCCTGAGACTGGTTCTAGCGCCGTGCTTCGCACACAGGTGGCTAGTGGGTGTCTATTTCTCCAGCTTTAGTTGAATCGAGTGTGACTACGCCCGGTCCTTGTTGAAGGTTAAAATACTACACTTGACAAAAATCGTTGTGGTTTTGATGCGTAGGTAAGAACGGTTCTTGCTAAGCCCGTAGCAGCCACGTAAAACTTGCAACAACAAATTAGAGGACATCTAACTTGTTTTTGCAGGGCTTGCTGTGATGTGATATGGTCAAGACGTGATGATATATAAATTGTTGTATGAGATGATCATGTTTTGTAACAGTTATCGGCAACTGGCAGGAGCCATATGGTTGTCGCTTTATTGTATGAAATGCCATCGCCATGTAATTTCTTTACTTTATCACTAAGCGGTAGCGATAGTCGTAGAAGCAATAGTTGGCGAGACGACAATGATGCTTCGATGGAGATCAAGGTGTAAAGCCGGTGACGATGGTGATCATGACGGTGCTTTGGAGATGGAGATCAAAGGCACAAGACGATGAGGGCCATATCATATCACTTATATTGATTGCATGTGATGTTTATCCTTTATGCATCTTATTTTTCTTAGTACGGCGGTAGCATTATAAGATGATCTCTCACTAAATTTCAAGGTACAAGTGTTCTCCCTGAGTATGCACCGTTGCGACAGTTCGTCGTGCCGAGACACCACATGATGATCGGGTGTGATAAGATCTATGTCGGGGGTTGGGTGCGACATATGCCAATAGATGGCTTATCATGGTGGGAGCGAGTAGAACGTCGCCGGTGCCTGGAAGCGGGATGAGGCGTAGACACGAACGCCGACGCACTTTACCCAGGTTCGAGGCTCTCCTAGGAGATAACACACCCGCATGATCACTAAGGCACTAGTGAGTACAATGGTGCTCCTTGAGCTATATGCTAGAGGTAGAAGATGGCAAGGTTTGCTCTTCTCCCCCCTAGGTGTGAGTCTAATTCTAACAGGTTCGAACCCTTTGCATGGGAGCCCTGGGGGGTTTATATAGGCCTACCCCCCAGGGGTACAATGGTAATCCGGCCAGGTGTAGGACCCGGCTGTCAGTCTCTTCGGTCGCCGCTTCTCCGCCGACTGCTGGGGCCCGCCGCCTGGTGGGCCTCGCCGACTGGTCTCGTACGAAGCCGACAGGCCGCCCCCGCCGCTCGCGGGTCTTGCCAGCTGCTGATCACTGTAGCTGTGACGCTAATGACACTTGCTTGGTCAGGGGTGCGTGGCTACAGTCCCGCCGCCTGGTGGGAGATCACTGTAGCCACTCCGCGTCTAATCTGGTTAATGGCGCGTGGGGCCCGGGGAAGGAGTGGGCCGGCTGCTGGGAGCCAGCCTCCCCCGGGTCCGACTGGTAAGGATCCCGCCGTCTTCTAGGCTCTCGCTGACCAGTAGGGTCCGCCGTCTTCGGGCTGTACCGACAAGCGGTCGTGGGAACAGGTCCTTGCCTGGCAGGAATGATGTCAGGGGCGGAGTGGCAACAGTGCCGTGCCGGGTGGAGATCTCCGCCTGTACGGAGCACTTTGGCCATGCCCGGCCCTGGATATGGGGGTGATGGGCTATACTGCAGCCTCACCCTGTCTTGTCATCTTAATGGGGACGCAGACTTTAAGGGCGCCATAGGCCGACTGCTAGGAGTCGGCCTCTCTAGAGGCCGCCTGCTAGGAGTCGGCCCGTCTTGGAGCCGCCTTCGTGAGCATGGCCGTCTTCCGGCAGTCGGCCGTTCGGCCAGCCGGCCGCCAGAAGGCGGCGCTCTATCTTGACGTCTTGAGGGGCGCAGCCGGCCCCGATGTCTTGAAAGGTTCTGGGGCTCGGGTTAGGCTACCCGTGGCCCATTACTCCGATAGTAGTCCCCGAAGCTGGTGAGGCGCCACGGCTGAGGAGCCGAGAAGCCTCAACAGTTTCCTCCTCCGGGAGCTATGGGTGGAAGCTTCATCCGACTCTTGGCAAGCCGCCTGAGGGAGCCGGCCACGTCCAGTCGGATTTATCTGGAATTTTGAATGGAACGGTGGGAACTAGGTGGCGTGCTAGCTAAGCTTCTAGGCCCGCCGCCTGGCGTGGGAGTGCCACGTGGCACCAGCCGGCCGGGCCAGCCTGCCAGCCCACGCGCGTGATGGGACGCGACTGCGGGCTGGGTGGAATGAGTTAGTTGAGTGGAGTGCCGTGCTCCGAGTGGTTGTTGCCGTCTGAGTGACTTTCAAGTTGCGGTACATCTGGATGGCGATCTGGCCCAGGGGCCCAGTACAAAGTGTACGGTGTCCATGGGTAGGGAATTTAGGTCAGGCCTGTTACCCTACCCCCAATACATGTCCTCGTCACCCGTCACCACCGGGCTCGGCACGCGAGCGGATCCGCTGCGACCGAGGCGGGCGGTTGAGTTTCCCCGCGGAGGTACTGCACGCAGTAACTCGCGCGGTAAAGGTGGGAGCATGGGGTCGTGGGCACAGTTAATCCCACGATCCCACGACCGCCCCCTCGGCTTCATAGCCCGCAAGCTATAAGTTGGGGGAGGAGAGGGAGCGGCGGAGCACGCGCGCCTCTCCACCCTGCTCTTGCCTCCTTCTTCTTCCTCTCACCGAAGCGCCCCCGAGCCATGCCGGAGCGCGGCCGTAGCTTGTCTCCGTCAAGCTCGTCTGCCCCGAGCCCTCTTTGCCCCGCCCATTCTCGGCTCCCTTGCCTCCCCCTTTCTTCGTCGAGCTCTCCATGGCGCACGAGCGAGGAGGAGACTGGGACGGGTCCAACGTCAATTAGGACCACATCACCTTCCTCCACGAGATGCGGTGTCTTCCCGACGCAGGCTACGTGAAGGCGCGCGTGCCGCCAGAGGGGGAGATCTCGCCGGCGCCGTGGGAGGGCGAGCAGGTCGTCTTCTGCTCGCACTTCATCCGCGGCTTCGGCCTGCCGGCGAGCGGCTTCCTTTGTTCATTTCTCGAATTCTATCACCTCCGGCCTCATCACCTCACGCCCAACACCGTGATGCTCCTAGCCGCCTTCGTCACGTTCTGCGAAGACTATCTCGGCATCCTCCCCACCATCGAGCTGTGGGGAGCATTCTTCTACACCAAGCTGGGCACCTCCGTCTGGGAGGTGGCTGCCCAGTGCGGTGCCTTCATCGCGGATCGCCAGCCGTCGCCGAAGAATGCCTTCCCCACCATCAAGCTGCCACAGTCGATCAAGATGTGGCAGCAATCTTACTTCTACGTGGAGAACGTGGATCCGGCCATCGACTTCATCAACCTGCTGGCTTATGTAGCCGGTCCGCCGGCTGAGCCTCGGGCCAGCTGGGGCTACAAGCCGAAGCCGGTATCGGCAGACGGCACCGCCGCCATCCAACGACTCTGGGAGTTGACCAACACCAAGGGCCTCAGGACGACCGACTTTGTTGGTTGCCTTCGTCGCGCGCCGGGTTCTCCCGCTCCAAGGCCGGCCACACCTGATCAGCCGGATGAGCGGGCATCTCGACCCGTGCTGGCTGAGCACCAAGGAGATGCCGGCTGCCGAGGTCGCGAACTTGGTGAACGAGATCTCCGGCTTCAAGCTGGAGGGGTCCTGGAGCTTCGACAAGCGGCCATATTCCCGTGCCGACCCGCCGCCCGCGGTAAGTTTCCAATTCTTTCTGGACACTTGTCCTAGTCTTGATCTTGGTCTTGATCAGCCGGCCTCTCGCCACTTGAAACAGATCTACATGTCAGACGCGACGGCCGCCATCGTAGGGGTGGGTGGCGACTACCAGCTGGACCGGGCGGTGAGCGATGTGGACGACCCTGACTTGGGGGCGGCTGCCTTGGAGGACACCGCGACGGGCAGCATCTACGAAGCAGGCAGCTCCGAAGAAGGCAGCATCGAGACCTGGCCCGATGATGATGAGGAGGAAGAAGAGCCGTGCCCTGCGCGAGGAGCCGGCAGGGCGTACGCGGGCCCCTCCGCCGAGCCGACTGCCCAAGACGGCACGCGTAAGCGTAAGCAAGGCGCCGTCTTGTTCGGCAGCGTGCCGAAGAAAGCCAATAATCCGACCGCCGCGACCAGGCGGAAGGAGGCCGCAGCGAAGGCGGCCAAGTACCGGAAGCTCCCAAAGGCGCCACCTATGGTGTCGGCGTAAGTATCTTTCCCTTGTGCTCTTCTTTCTCGTTGATTCTTTCTGAACTTCCTTTGCTTTATTTTCTTGATTTTAGGGCTCTGCTCTCTCTCGAGAAGTCGTCCGCCGCCAACATCGTTGGGTCGGCGGAGACCTCTTCCACCACCCGGTGAATCGATCCGGCCACCGACCTTCGGGAGGCGACGGAGCAAAACGCGCGGGAGGCGCGCGAGGAGCAGGAGGCCGCCCGCCTGGAGAAGGCGGAGGCGAACAAAGCGGAGGCCGCCGCTTTGAAGAAGCTGCAGAGGCCGAGGCTGCCGCCGCGGCGAAGAAGCGGGCCGAAGAGGCCGCGCGCCGCCAGTCGGCGATATTTGTCACCCCGTGAACTCCGCGCCGCCACCACCAGAATTCGTGGCGCCGACTGGGGGAGCCGGCGACGAGCACCCGATCATGGAGAGGGACGGCGGCGATGTCGTCATGCCGGACGTAATCGTGCCCCCGCCGTCGCCTTCTGAGGAGGCGCGCGACAAGCAGCCGGCTGATCCACCGGCGCCACCAGCCGGAGACGAGATGGCGACGGACCCAACTCCTGAGGTCCGGACCCTGATGTGCCGCCGGCTCGCAAAGGCGGCTTCGGCGCCACGCCCGTAGGAGACCGTCGCCGCGAGCTCTTCAATCCCGGACGTCGAGGCGACCAGCGCCGCACCCACCCAGTGGGTGCGGGAAGGCGGGACGGGCCCTTTGAACACGGCAATCCTAGACGTCCAACCCAAGCTTCATGCCGAGGCCGACGCTCTTAAGCGTTGCAACAATGCGTTCTTGGAGTCGCGAGCAGCCGTCCAGGTATACTTCTTGCTTCTTTGATTTTTATACTTCTCCGTGGGGGCGCACCAGCGCACCCACTGGGTGTAGTCCCCGAGTTTCAGGCCAGCTGCTGAGCAGGCGGCTCGGAACTTTAATTTGCAAGCTCCGAGTACTAATATTATCTAATATCTTCATTGTAGGACTATCACAACCTCTGCGCGACCGTCTTCAACTCCAAAGTCCAGGAGCTAACTCAACGGACCGCCGACTTGTCGGAAAGCCGAAGTAAGTCTTTGTTTCTTTCTCTGCGGGGGCGCGCTGGCGCACCCGCAGACTGTAGTCCCCGAGACTCGGGCCAACTGCTGAGCAGTCGGGCCGGATCTCCCCGGCGACTGTTCTTCTTTTGTTGGTCTTGGTGAGTTCTTTCTCTGGGGGGGCGCGCTGGCGCGCCCACGGGCTGTAGTCCCCGAGATTCAGGCCGACTGCTGAGCAGTCGGGCCGGATCTTCCCGGCAACTATATCTCTCTTTGTTGATTGTTGATGTCCTTTTCTTTTTCTACTTTTGTAGAGGCCAACGCCGCCCTACAGCAGCAGCTGGGCGAAGCCAACACCGCGCTTCGTGCCAAAGAGGCGGACTGCAGCAAGCTGACCGAAGAGCGTGACCGGCTGGTCATGCAACTAGCGGAGCAGACGGAGCTTCTCAAGAAGACCCAGAAGGAGGCGGAGGACAAGGAGGCCAGTCTCCTGGCTGAGTTCGAGACCGAACGCTCCGCCTGGACCGACAAGGAGGCAATGCTGATTGCCGGCTTCGGCGAGATTGAAGACATGGTTAACGGTGAGCTTCCTTCTTTACTCTTCTTCGAGCCACCGACTTCTGGTCAGGCCGGCCTCTATTTCCTAACTTTGGCTTTTTTCCTTCTGTTTGAGCAGACTTCTTCCCCGGTCACTCCGTCACTGCCAATTGGGCCATGGAGGCCGATAGCGAAGGGCGGAGGACGGAAGGTGCGGAGATTGCTGCCGACGCCCCCCGAACCCTCAGCGAGCAGCTTCTTAGCATCCAGGCCCGTCTCCAGCCGACTCATCGGATGCTGCGGCGTCTTCAGCATGTCGGCGCCCAGGCGATCGCCGCCCTGTGGCCGGACATGCCAGCACCGCGCATTCCCAGTCGGACTGCCGACTGGCTGGAGGTGGCGGCCGGCCGTCTTGAGGCCTGGAAGGGCACCTCAGCCCGGGCTGTAGCACGCCGCGCCTTGGAGTTCGTCAGGGCGTGGTACCCTGGGCTGAATCTAGCCCAGTTGACCATGTTTCGACAGGAGGCCCAGGAGGAGCTGGTGGCGGTGGAGGATGATCTTGTCAAGCGGGCGGCGGCAATTACTGAGTACACCAACACCAGCATCTTTATCCCGGAGCGGGCCGAGAACGCGCCGAGGCGCCACCAGAATGGTTCGGGCTGAACCCGGAGGACGGCGAGGACTCGGCCGAGGTGATCAACTCCAACGGCGAGGAAGAAGACGAGGAGGAGGAGGAAGGTGAAGAGGAGGCGCCAGAGTTCGGAGCAGACGGCCAGCCTCAGCTCGACCGCGCCTCCAGCAACGAGCCACGCCCGAGCGAGCCGACTGCTACTGAAGGCAACCAAGCGGAGGCTGACCAGCGGGCCGCTCCACTAACCGGCACCACCGACTCCAGCGTTCCACCGAACCCGTCTGCTGCTCCCTAGGCTGCCAATTTATCTCTGTTTTTTTCCTGCTTATCAGTCTCAACAAACTTTGTTAACTTCGCACAATTCCACCCGCGGGGTGTATTTCAAACTTCCATTGAATGCTGGCCACGGGCCTTTTGATGTGTAAATATATATGCCGAATTCTACCTTTCCTTGCTTTCTGCTCTTTTGGCTTTTTTCGTTTGCCGCCTTCCCTTGGTTGCCGTCTTGCCAGCCGAACAGCCGCTCTGCGGACTGTGGCTGGGTCAAGTACTTAGCCACTTTCGGGGAGGCAAGTACTTAGCTGGTTAGAGTTTTCTAGCAAGTTAAGTAGAAGCCGGCCGGCCGGCTGATACGTCTCCAACGTATCTATAATTTTTGATTGTTCCATGCTATTATATTATCCATCTTGGATGTTTTATGGGATTTACTATGCACTTTTATATTACTTTTGGGACTAACCTATTGACCCAGAGCCCAGTGCCAGTTTCTGTTTTTCCCTTGTTTCAGTGTTTCGCAGAAAAGGAATATCAAACGGAATGAAACCTGCGGGAACGTGATTTTTGGAACGGAAGTAATCCAGGGGACTTGGAGTGCACGTCGGGGAATAAACGAGGAAGGCACGAGGCAGGGGGCACACCCACCCCCTGGGCACGCCCTCCACCCTCGTGGGCCCCTCGTGGCTCCCCTGACGTATTTCTTTCACCTATATATATTCCCATATACCTTAAAACCTTCGGAGAACAGAATAGATCGGGAATTCCGCCGCCGCAAGCCTGTAGCCATCAAAAACCTATCAGGACCCTGTTCCGGCACCCTGCCGGAGGGGGGATCCCTCACCGGTGGCCATCTTCATCATCCCGGCGCTCTCCATGACGAGGAGGGAGTAGTTCACCCTCGGGGCTGAGAGTATGTACCAGTAGCTATGTGTTTGATCTCTCTCTCGTGTTCTTGAGGTGATACGATCTTCATGTATCGCGAGCTTTGCTATTGTAGTTGGATCTTATGATGTTTCTCCCCCTCTACTCTCTTGTAATGGATTGAGTTTTCCCTTTGAAGTTATCTTATTGGATTGAGTCTTTAAGGATTTGAGAACACTTGATGTATGTCTTGCGTGGGATACCTGTGGTGACAATGGGGTATTCTATTGATTCACTTGATGTATGTTTTGGTGATCAACTTGCGGGTTCCGTGACCTTGGGAATCTATGCATAGGGGTTGGCACACGTTTTCGTCTTGACTCTCCGGTAGAAACTTTGGGGCACTCTTTGAAGTTCTTTGTGTTGGTTGAATAGATGAATATGAGATTGTGTGATGCATATCGTATAATCATACCCACGGATACTTGAGGTGACATTGGAGTATCTAGGTGACATTAGGGTTTGGCTGATGTGTGTCTTAAGGTGTTATTTTACTACGAACTCTAGGGCTGTTTGTGACACTTATAGGAATATCCCAATGGATTGATCGGAAAGAATAACTTTGAGGTGGTTTCGTACCCTACCATAATCTCTTTGTTTGTTCTCCGCTATTAGTGACTTTGGAGTGACTCTTTGTTGCATGTTGAGGGATAGTTATATGATCCAATTATGTTATTGTTGTTGAGAGAACTTGCACTAGTGAAAGTATGAACCCTAGGCCTTGTTTCCTAGCATTGCAATACCGTTTGTGCTCACTTTTATCATTAGTTACCTGCTACCTCTCAAGCACTGCGTTGGTTTTCCCTTGAAGAGGAAAGGGTGATGCAGCAAAGTAGCATAAGTATTTCCCTCAGTTTTTGAGAACCAAGGTATCAATCCAGTAGGAGGCTACGCGCGAGTCCCTCGCACCTACACAAAACAAATAACTCCTCGCAACCAACGCGATAAGGGGTTGTCAATCCCTTCACGGTCACTTACGAGAGTGAGATCTGATAGATATGATAGGATAATATTTTTGGTATTTTTATGATAAAGATGCAAAATAAAATAAAAGCAAAGAAAAAGCAAAGGAAATAACAAAGTGTTAGACGATTAATATGATGAAGATAGACCCGGGGGCCATAGGTTTCACTAGTATTTTACGGTGGGTGAACGAATTACTGTTGAGCAATTGACAGAATTGAGCATAGTTATGAGAATATCTAGGTATGGTCATGTATATAGGCATCACGTCCGAGACAAGTAGACCGACTCCTGCCTGCATCTACTACTATTACTCCACTCATCGACCGCTATCCAGCATGCATCTAGAGTATTAAGTTCATGAAAACAGAGTGACGCCTTAAGCAAGATGACATGATGTAGAGGAATAAATTCATGCAATATGATAAAACCCCCATCTTGTTATCCTCGATGGCAACAATACAATACGTGCCTTGCTGCCCCTACTGTCACTGGGAAAGGACACCGCAAGATTGAACCCAAAGCTAAGCACTTCTCCCATTGCAAGAAAGATCAATCTAGTAGGCCAAACCAAACTGATAATTCGAAGAGACTATCAAAGATAACCAAACATACATAAAAGAATTCAGAGAAGATTCAAATATTGTTCATAGATAATCTTGATCGTAAACCCACAATCATCGGTCTCAACAAGCACACCACAAAAAGAAGATTACATCGAATAGATCTCCACGAGAGATGGGGAGAACATTGTATTGAGATCCAAAAAGAGAGAAGAAAGCCATCTAGCTAATAACTACGGACCTAAAGGTCTGAGGTAAACTACTCACACTTCATCGGAGGGGCTATGGTGTTGATGTAGAAGCCCTCCGTGATCGATGCCCCCTTCGGCGGAGCTCCGGAACTGGCCCCAATATGGGATCTCGTGGGTACAGAAGGTTGCGGCGGTGGAATTAGGTTTTTGGCTCCGTATCTGATCGTTTGGGGGTATGTAGGTATATATAGGAGGAAGAAGTACGTCGGTGGAGCAACGTGGGGCCCATGAGGGTGGAGGGCGCGCCCTAGGGGGTGGGCGCGCCCCCCTACCTCGTGGCCTCCTGGAAGCTTCTCTTACGTAGGGTCCAAGTCTCCTGGATCATGTTCGTTCCAAAAATCACGCTCCCGAAGGTTTCATTCTGTTTGGACTCCGTTTGATATTCTTTTTCTGCGAAACTCTGAAATAGGCAAAAAACTGCAATTCTGGGCTGGGCCTCCGGTTAATAGGTTAGTCCCAAAAATAATATAAAAGTGGATAATAAAGCCCAATATTGTCCAAAACAGTAGATAATATAGCATGGAGCAATCAAAAATTATAGATACGTTGGAGACGTATCAAGCATCCCCAAGCTTAATTCCTACTCGTCCTCGAGTAGGTAAATGATAGAAACATAATTTTTGATGCGGAGTGCTACTTGGCATAATTTCAATGTAATTCTTCTTAATTGTGGTATGAATATTCAGATCCGAAAGATTCAAGATAAAAGTTCATATTGACATAAAATAATAATACTTCAAGCATACTAACTAGGTAATTATGTCTTCTCAAAATAACATGGCCAAAGAAAGTTCATCCCTACAAAATCATATAGTTTAGTCATGCTCCATTTTCATCACATAAGAATGCTCTCATCATGCACAACCCCGATGACAAGCCAAGCAATTGTTTCATACTTTAGTAATCTCAAACCTATAAACTTTCACGCAATATATGAGCGCGAGCCATGGACATAGCACTATGGGTGGAATAGAATATGATGGTGGGGGTTATGTGGAGAAGACAAAAAAGGAGAAAGTCTCACATGAACGAGGATAATCAATGAGCTATGGAGGTGCCCATCGATTGATGTTAATGCAAGGAGTAGGGATTGCCATGCAACGGATGCACTAGAGCTATAGATGTATGAAAGCTCAACAAAAGAAACTAAGTGGGTGTGCATCCAACTTGCTTGCTCACGAAGACCTAGGGCACTTGAGGAGGCCCATTGTTGGAATATACAAGCCAAGTTCTATAATGAAAGATTCCCACTAGTATATGAAAGGGACAAAACAAGAGACTCTCTATCATGAAGATTATGGTGCTACTTTGAAGCACAAGTGTGGAAAAAGGATAGTAGCATTGCCCCTTTTTTTGGGCCTTCTTTTTTTTGGCCTTTCTCTTTTTTGGGACAATGCTCTATTAAATGATGATCATCACACTTCTATTTATTTACAACTCAATGATTACAACTCGATACTAGAACAAAGTATGACTCTATATGAATGCCTTCGGCGGTGTACCGGGATATGCAATGAATCAAGAGTGACATGTATGAAAGAATTATGAACGGTGGCTTTGCCACAAATACTGTGTCAACTACATGATCATGCTAAGCAATATGACAATGATGAATGTGTCATGATAAACGGAATGGTGGAAAGTTGCATGGCAATATATCTCGGAATGGCTATGGAAATGCCATAATAGGTAGGTATGGTGGCTGTTTTGAGGAAGATATAAGGAGGTTTATTAGTGAAAGAGCGTATCATATCACGGGGTTTGGATGCACCGGCGAAGTTTGCAACAACTCTCAATGTGAGAAAGGGCAATGCACGGTACCGAAGAGGCTAGCAATGATGGAAGGGTGAGAGTGCGTATAATACATGGACTAAACATTAGTCATAAAGAACTCACATACTTATTGCAAAAATATACAAGTCATCAAAAACCAAGCACTACGCGCATGCTCCTAGGGGTATATATTGGTAGAAAAGACCATCGCTCGTCCCCGACCGCTACTCATAAGGAGGACAATCAACGAACACCTCATGTTTCAAATTTGTTACATAACGTTTACCATACGTGCATGCTACAGGACTTGCAAACTTCAACACAAGCATTTCTCAAATTCACAACTACTCAACTAGCACGACTTTGATATTATTACCTCCATATCTCAAAACAATCATCAAGCATCAAACTTCTCTTAGTATTCAACACACTCATAAGAAAGTTTTTACTAATCTTGAATACCTAGCATATTAGGATTATTTAAGCAAATTACCATGCTATTTAAGACTCTTAAAATAATTTAAGTGAAGCATGAGAGATCAATAATTTCTATAAAACAAATCCACCACCGTGCTCTAAAAGATATAAGTGAAGCACTAGAGCAAAACTATATAACTCAAAAGATATAAGTGAAGCACATAGAATATTCTAAAAAATTTCAAATCATGTATGGCTCTCTCAAAAGGTGTGTACAGCAAGGATGATTGCGGTAAAATAAAAAGCAAAGACTCAAATTATAAAAGATGCTCCAAGCAAAACACATATCATGTGGTGAATAAAAATATAGCTCCAAGTAAAGTTACCGATGGAAGTAGACGAAAGAGGGGATGCCTTCCGGGGCATCCCCAAGCTTTCGCTTTTTGGTGTCCTTAGATTATCTTGGGGGTGCCATGGGCATCCCCAAGCTTAGGCTCTTGCCACTCCTTGTTCCATAATCCATCAAAATCTTTCACCCAAAACATGAAAACTTCACAACACAAAACTTAACAGAAAATCTCGTGAGCTCCGTTAGCGAAAGAAAACAAAAGACCACTTCAAGGTACTGTAATGAACTCATTCTTTATTTATATTTGTGTTAAACCTACTGTATTCAAACTTCTCTATGGTTTATAAACTATTTTACTAGCCATAGATTCATCAAAATAAGCAAACAACACACGAAAAACAGAATCTGTCAAAAACAGAACAGTCTGTAGTAATCTGTAACTAACTCAAACATCTGGAACTCTAAAAAATCAGCCAAAATAGGACGATCTAGGCAATTTGTTTCTTGATCAGCAGCAATTGGAATCACTATTTTATCACTTTCTGGTTATTTTTAAAAATTGTTTTCGTGAACAGAAAGTTTCTGGAAATTTCTGCGGAATCCGCAAGGTGCAAGTTTAGAGAGCAATCATCAAAATCAAGGAAATCTAGCAAATCGCACAAAGTTTTGGGAATAGTGGAAACACTAGCACCCAAATCACATAAAGCATAGAACTCATGATCCTTAATATTAATTTTAATAGTTGGTTCCCACTCATCATAAAGTTTTCTAGGGATAGAAACTTCCAACTCAAGCTTTTCTTCATAAGATTGCATCAAGGCATCAACGATATGTTTAGTAAACGCTTTATTTTGACTATAAGCATGAGGAGAATTTAGCACGGATTGCAACATGGAAATACAATCAATCAAAGAGCAATTTTCATAATTAAATTCCTTGAAATCCAAAATAGTGGGTTTAGCAACATCTAGGGTTTTGATTTCTTCAATCCCACTTTTAGATCTTCATCTTTATTTTCATAGAAATTTGAAGAACACGCTTTCATAAAGCAATCTTTCTTAGCACGCATCCTAGCGGTTCTTTATTTGCACTCATCAATGGAAATTCTCATGGATTTGAGAGACTCATTGATATCATGCTTAGGAGGAATAGATCTAAGCTTTAAAGAATCAACATCAAGAGAAATTCTATCAGCGTTCCTAGCCAATTCATCAACTTTAAGCAATTTCTCTTCAAGAAAAGCATTGAAATTCTTTTGCTAATTCATAAACTCTTTAACACTAGTCTCAAATTCAGAGGGCATCTTATTAAAATTTCCATAAGAATTGTTGTAGGAATTACCATAATTATTAGATGAATTGCTAGGATAAGGCCTAGGATTAAAGTTTCCTCTATACGCGTTGTTACCAAAATTATTTCTACCAACAAAATTCACATCCATAGATTCATTATTATTCTCAATCAAAGTAGACAAAGGCATATCATTAGGATCAGAAGAAACACTCTTACTAGCAAATAATTTCATAAGTTCATCCATCTTTCCACTCAAAACATTAATTTCTTCTATCGCATGCACTTTTTATTAGTAGATCTTTCAGTGTGCCATTGAGAATAATTAACCATAATATTATCTAGGAGTTTAGTAGCTTCTCCTAAAGTGATTTCCATAAAAGTGCCTCCCGCGGCCGAATCTAAAAGATTTCTAGAAGCAAAATTCAATCCGGCATAAAAAATTTGTATAATCATCCACAAATTCAAACCATGAGTAGGGCAATTACGTATCATTAATTTCATCCTCTCCCAAGCTTGTGCAACATGTTGATGATCAAGTTGCTTAAAATTCATAATATCGTTTCTAAGAGAGATGATCTTAGCGGGAGGAATATACTTAGAGATAAAAGCATCTTTGCACTTGTTCCAAGAATCAATACTATTTTTAAGCAAAGACGAAAACCAAGCTTTAGCACGATCTCTAAGCGAAAAAGGAAATAGCTTCAATTTAACAATATCATTATCAACATCTTTCTTCTTTTGCATATCACACAAATCAACAAAGATATTTAGATGAGTAGCGGCATCTTCACTAGGAAGGCCGGCGAATTGATCTTTCATGACAAGACTCAACAAAGCAGCATTGATTTCACAAGATTCAGTATCGGTAAGAGGAGCAATCGGAGTGCTAAGGAAATCATTATTGATGGTATTGGTAAAGTCACATAATTTGGTATTATCTTGAGCCATCGTGATAAACAAGCAATCCAACACACGAGCAAACAAAAAGGCAAGCGAAAAAGAGGCGAACCAAAAAGAGAGGGCGAATAAAACGGCAAGGGTGAAGTGGGGGAGAGGAAAACGAGAGGCAAATGGCAAATAATGTAATGCGGGAGATAAGGGATTGTGATGGGTACTTGGTATGTTGACTTTTGCGTAGACCTCCCCGGCAACGGCGCCAGAAATCCTTCTTGCTACCTCTTGAGCACTGCGTTGGTTTTCCCTTGAAGAGGAAAGGGTGATGCAGCAAAGTAGCGTAAGTATTTCCCTCAGTTTTTCAGAACCAAGGTATCAATCCATTAGGAGGCTACGAGTGAGTGCCTCGCACCTACACAAAACAAATAACTCCTCGCAACCAACGCGATAAGGGGTTGTCAATCCCTTCACGGTCACTTACGAGAGTGAGATCTGATAGATATGATAGGATAATATTTTTGGTATTTTTATGATAAAGATGCAAAGTAAAATAAAAGCAAAGTAAAAAGTAAAGGAAATAACAAAGTATTAGAAGATTAATATGATGAAGATAGACCCGGGGGCCATAGGTTTCACTAGTGGCTTCTCTCAAGAGCATAAGTATTTTACGGTGGGTGAACGAATTACTGTTGAGCAATTGACAGAACTGAGCATAGTTATGAGAATATCTAGGTATGATCATATACATAGGCATCACGTCCGAGAGAAGTAGACCGACTCCTGCCTGCATCTACTACTATTACTCCACTCATCGACCGCTATCCAGCATGCATCTAGAGTATTAAGTTCATGAAAATAGAGTAACGCCTTAAGCAAGATGGCATGATGTAGAGGAATAAATTCATGCAATATGATAAAAAAACCATCTTGTTATCCTCGATGGCAACAATACAATGCGTGCCTTGCTGCCCCTACTGTCACTTGGAAAGGACACCGCAAGATTGAACCCAAAGCTAAGCATTTCTCCCATTGCAAGAAAGATCAATCTAGTAGGCCAAATCAAACTGATAATTCAAAGAGACTTGCAAAGATAACCAATCATACATAAAAGAATTTAGAGAAGATTCAAATATTGTTCATAGATAATCTTGATCATAAACCCCCAATTCATCGGTCTCAACAAACACACCGCAAAACGAAGATTACATCGAAGAGATCTCCACGAGAGAGGGGGAGAACATTGTATTGAGATCCAAAAAGAGAGAAGAAAGCCATCTAGCTAATAACTATGGACCCGAAGGTCTGAGGTAAACTACTCACACTTCATCGGAGGGGCTATGGTGTTGATGTAGAAGCCCTCCGTGATCGATGCCCCCTCCGGCGGAGCTCCGGAACAGGCCCCAAGATGGGATCTCGTGGGTACAGAAGGTTGCAGCGGTGGAATTAGGTTTTTGGCTCCGTATCTGATCGTTTGGGGGTACGTAGGTATATACAGGAGAAAGAAGTACGTCGGTGGAGCAACATGGGGCCCACGGGGTGGAGGGCGCGCCCTGGGGGGGCCCCCTACCTCGTTGCCTCCTAGAAGCTTCTCTTACGTAGGGTCCAAGTCTCCTGGATCATGTTCGTTCCAAAAATCACGCTCCCGAAGGTTTCATTCCGTTTGGACTCCGTTTGATATTCTTTTTCTGCGAAACTCTGAAATAGGCAAAAACAGCAATTCTGCGCTGGGCCTCCGGTTAATAGGTTAGTCCCAAAAATAATATAAAAGTGGATAATAAAGCCCAATATTGTCCAAACAATAGATAATATAGCATGGAGCAATCAAAAATTATAGATACGTTGGAGACGTATCATTACCCTGCTGTTTTTATATTTTCAGATTACAAAAACCTATATCTACCACCCATGTTGCACTTGTATCACCATCTCTTCGCCGAACTAGTGCACCTATACAATTTACCATTGTATTGGGTGTGTTGGGGACACAAGATATTCTTTGTTATTTGGTTGCAGGGTTGTTTGAGAGAGACCATCTTCAACCTATGCCTCCCACGGATTGATAAACCTTAGGTCATCCACTTGAGGGAAATTTGCTGCTGTCCTACAAACCTCTACACTTGGAGGCCCAACAACGTCTACAAGAAGAAGGTTGTGTAGTAGACATCAAGATCTTTTCTGGCGCCGTTGCCAGGGAGGCTAGGTAAGCGGCACTCACACCCCGTCAACTAAGCTCTTTTCGGGCGCCGTTGCCGGGGAGGTAAGTGCTTGAAGGTATATCTTTAGATCTTGCAATCGAATCTTTTTGTTTCTTGTTTTATCACTAGTTTATTCTATAAAAGAAACCTACAAAAAAATGGAATTGAGTTTGTCTCATACGCTTCATCTTTTTAATATCTTTCGTGAGTATGATGGAAAGGAAAATTGTGCCAAAGTGTTAGAAGAAGAATGCATTAAAATGTTTGGCACTAAATCTTTGAATGATGAGCATGATTGCAATGTTGTTAGTATGAACTCCTTGAATATCCATAGTACTAATGATAATTGCACTAGTTATGATGAAAATGTCTCCTATAAACATGTCAATTTTTGTGGAGTGCATTGGGCTTGCAAGTACATACCAAATAGGGAAGATTGATATTGCAAGAGGCATAAGCATTTAGAAACTAAATGGTTGCAAGAAAGGCTCTGCTCTCTCTCGAGAAGTCGTCCGCCGCCAACATCGTTGGGTCGGCGGAGACCTCTTCCACCACCCGGTGAATCGATCCGGCCACCGACCTTCGGGAGGCGACGGAGCAAAACGCGCGGGAGGCGCGCGAGGAGCAGGAGGCCGCCCGCCTGGAGAAGGCGGAGGCGAACAAAGCGGAGGCCGCCGCTTTGAAGAAGCTGCAGAGGCCGAGGCTGCCGCCGCGGCGAAGAAGCGGGCCGAAGAGGCCGCGCGCCGCCAGTCGGCGATATTTGTCACCCCGTGAACTCCGCGCCGCCACCACCAGAATTCGTGGCGCCGACTGGGGGAGCCGGCGACGAGCACCCGATCATGGAGAGGGACGGCGGCGATGTCGTCATGCCGGACGTAATCGTGCCCCCGCCGTCGCCTTCTGAGGAGGCGCGCGACAAGCAGCCGGCTGATCCACCGGCGCCACCAGCCGGAGACGAGATGGCGACGGACCCAACTCCTGAGGTCCGGACCCTGATGTGCCGCCGGCTCGCAAAGGCGGCTTCGGCGCCACGCCCGTAGGAGACCGTCGCCGCGAGCTCTTCAATCCCGGACGTCGAGGCGACCAGCGCCGCACCCACCCAGTGGGTGCGGGAAGGCGGGACGGGCCCTTTGAACACGGCAATCCTAGACGTCCAACCCAAGCTTCATGCCGAGGCCGACGCTCTTAAGCGTTGCAACAATGCGTTCTTGGAGTCGCGAGCAGCCGTCCAGGTATACTTCTTGCTTCTTTGATTTTTATACTTCTCCGTGGGGGCGCACCAGCGCACCCACTGGGTGTAGTCCCCGAGTTTCAGGCCAGCTGCTGAGCAGGCGGCTCGGAACTTTAATTTGCAAGCTCCGAGTACTAATATTATCTAATATCTTCATTGTAGGACTATCACAACCTCTGCGCGACCGTCTTCAACTCCAAAGTCCAGGAGCTAACTCAACGGACCGCCGACTTGTCGGAAAGCCGAAGTAAGTCTTTGTTTCTTTCTCTGCGGGGGCGCGCTGGCGCACCCGCAGACTGTAGTCCCCGAGACTCGGGCCAACTGCTGAGCAGTCGGGCCGGATCTCCCCGGCGACTGTTCTTCTTTTGTTGGTCTTGGTGAGTTCTTTCTCTGGGGGGGCGCGCTGGCGCGCCCACGGGCTGTAGTCCCCGAGATTCAGGCCGACTGCTGAGCAGTCGGGCCGGATCTTCCCGGCAACTATATCTCTCTTTGTTGATTGTTGATGTCCTTTTCTTTTTCTACTTTTGTAGAGGCCAACGCCGCCCTACAGCAGCAGCTGGGCGAAGCCAACACCGCGCTTCGTGCCAAAGAGGCGGACTGCAGCAAGCTGACCGAAGAGCGTGACCGGCTGGTCATGCAACTAGCGGAGCAGACGGAGCTTCTCAAGAAGACCCAGAAGGAGGCGGAGGACAAGGAGGCCAGTCTCCTGGCTGAGTTCGAGACCGAACGCTCCGCCTGGACCGACAAGGAGGCAATGCTGATTGCCGGCTTCGGCGAGATTGAAGACATGGTTAACGGTGAGCTTCCTTCTTTACTCTTCTTCGAGCCACCGACTTCTGGTCAGGCCGGCCTCTATTTCCTAACTTTGGCTTTTTTCCTTCTGTTTGAGCAGACTTCTTCCCCGGTCACTCCGTCACTGCCAATTGGGCCATGGAGGCCGATAGCGAAGGGCGGAGGACGGAAGGTGCGGAGATTGCTGCCGACGCCCCCCGAACCCTCAGCGAGCAGCTTCTTAGCATCCAGGCCCGTCTCCAGCCGACTCATCGGATGCTGCGGCGTCTTCAGCATGTCGGCGCCCAGGCGATCGCCGCCCTGTGGCCGGACATGCCAGCACCGCGCATTCCCAGTCGGACTGCCGACTGGCTGGAGGTGGCGGCCGGCCGTCTTGAGGCCTGGAAGGGCACCTCAGCCCGGGCTGTAGCACGCCGCGCCTTGGAGTTCGTCAGGGCGTGGTACCCTGGGCTGAATCTAGCCCAGTTGACCATGTTTCGACAGGAGGCCCAGGAGGAGCTGGTGGCGGTGGAGGATGATCTTGTCAAGCGGGCGGCGGCAATTACTGAGTACACCAACACCAGCATCTTTATCCCGGAGCGGGCCGAGAACGCGCCGAGGCGCCACCAGAATGGTTCGGGCTGAACCCGGAGGACGGCGAGGACTCGGCCGAGGTGATCAACTCCAACGGCGAGGAAGAAGACGAGGAGGAGGAGGAAGGTGAAGAGGAGGCGCCAGAGTTCGGAGCAGACGGCCAGCCTCAGCTCGACCGCGCCTCCAGCAACGAGCCACGCCCGAGCGAGCCGACTGCTACTGAAGGCAACCAAGCGGAGGCTGACCAGCGGGCCGCTCCACTAACCGGCACCACCGACTCCAGCGTTCCACCGAACCCGTCTGCTGCTCCCTAGGCTGCCAATTTATCTCTGTTTTTTTCCTGCTTATCAGTCTCAACAAACTTTGTTAACTTCGCACAATTCCACCCGCGGGGTGTATTTCAAACTTCCATTGAATGCTGGCCACGGGCCTTTTGATGTGTAAATATATATGCCGAATTCTACCTTTCCTTGCTTTCTGCTCTTTTGGCTTTTTTCGTTTGCCGCCTTCCCTTGGTTGCCGTCTTGCCAGCCGAACAGCCGCTCTGCGGACTGTGGCTGGGTCAAGTACTTAGCCACTTTCGGGGAGGCAAGTACTTAGCTGGTTAGAGTTTTCTAGCAAGTTAAGTAGAAGCCGGCCGGCCGGCTGATACGTCTCCAACGTATCTATAATTTTTGATTGTTCCATGCTATTATATTATCCATCTTGGATGTTTTATGGGATTTACTATGCACTTTTATATTACTTTTGGGACTAACCTATTGACCCAGAGCCCAGTGCCAGTTTCTGTTTTTCCCTTGTTTCAGTGTTTCGCAGAAAAGGAATATCAAACGGAATGAAACCTGCGGGAACGTGATTTTTGGAACGGAAGTAATCCAGGGGACTTGGAGTGCACGTCGGGGAATAAACGAGGAAGGCACGAGGCAGGGGGCACACCCACCCCCTGGGCACGCCCTCCACCCTCGTGGGCCCCTCGTGGCTCCCCTGACGTATTTCTTTCACCTATATATATTCCCATATACCTTAAAACCTTCGGAGAACAGAATAGATCGGGAATTCCGCCGCCGCAAGCCTGTAGCCATCAAAAACCTATCAGGACCCTGTTCCGGCACCCTGCCGGAGGGGGGATCCCTCACCGGTGGCCATCTTCATCATCCCGGCGCTCTCCATGACGAGGAGGGAGTAGTTCACCCTCGGGGCTGAGAGTATGTACCAGTAGCTATGTGTTTGATCTCTCTCTCGTGTTCTTGAGGTGATACGATCTTCATGTATCGCGAGCTTTGCTATTGTAGTTGGATCTTATGATGTTTCTCCCCCTCTACTCTCTTGTAATGGATTGAGTTTTCCCTTTGAAGTTATCTTATTGGATTGAGTCTTTAAGGATTTGAGAACACTTGATGTATGTCTTGCGTGGGATACCTGTGGTGACAATGGGGTATTCTATTGATTCACTTGATGTATGTTTTGGTGATCAACTTGCGGGTTCCGTGACCTTGGGAATCTATGCATAGGGGTTGGCACACGTTTTCGTCTTGACTCTCCGGTAGAAACTTTGGGGCACTCTTTGAAGTTCTTTGTGTTGGTTGAATAGATGAATATGAGATTGTGTGATGCATATCGTATAATCATACCCACGGATACTTGAGGTGACATTGGAGTATCTAGGTGACATTAGGGTTTGGCTGATGTGTGTCTTAAGGTGTTATTTTACTACGAACTCTAGGGCTGTTTGTGACACTTATAGGAATATCCCAATGGATTGATCGGAAAGAATAACTTTGAGGTGGTTTCGTACCCTACCATAATCTCTTTGTTTGTTCTCCGCTATTAGTGACTTTGGAGTGACTCTTTGTTGCATGTTGAGGGATAGTTATATGATCCAATTATGTTATTGTTGTTGAGAGAACTTGCACTAGTGAAAGTATGAACCCTAGGCCTTGTTTCCTAGCATTGCAATACCGTTTGTGCTCACTTTTATCATTAGTTACCTGCTACCTCTCAAGCACTGCGTTGGTTTTCCCTTGAAGAGGAAAGGGTGATGCAGCAAAGTAGCATAAGTATTTCCCTCAGTTTTTGAGAACCAAGGTATCAATCCAGTAGGAGGCTACGCGCGAGTCCCTCGCACCTACACAAAACAAATAACTCCTCGCAACCAACGCGATAAGGGGTTGTCAATCCCTTCACGGTCACTTACGAGAGTGAGATCTGATAGATATGATAGGATAATATTTTTGGTATTTTTATGATAAAGATGCAAAATAAAATAAAAGCAAAGAAAAAGCAAAGGAAATAACAAAGTGTTAGACGATTAATATGATGAAGATAGACCCGGGGGCCATAGGTTTCACTAGTATTTTACGGTGGGTGAACGAATTACTGTTGAGCAATTGACAGAATTGAGCATAGTTATGAGAATATCTAGGTATGGTCATGTATATAGGCATCACGTCCGAGACAAGTAGACCGACTCCTGCCTGCATCTACTACTATTACTCCACTCATCGACCGCTATCCAGCATGCATCTAGAGTATTAAGTTCATGAAAACAGAGTGACGCCTTAAGCAAGATGACATGATGTAGAGGAATAAATTCATGCAATATGATAAAACCCCCATCTTGTTATCCTCGATGGCAACAATACAATACGTGCCTTGCTGCCCCTACTGTCACTGGGAAAGGACACCGCAAGATTGAACCCAAAGCTAAGCACTTCTCCCATTGCAAGAAAGATCAATCTAGTAGGCCAAACCAAACTGATAATTCGAAGAGACTATCAAAGATAACCAAACATACATAAAAGAATTCAGAGAAGATTCAAATATTGTTCATAGATAATCTTGATCGTAAACCCACAATCATCGGTCTCAACAAGCACACCACAAAAAGAAGATTACATCGAATAGATCTCCACGAGAGATGGGGAGAACATTGTATTGAGATCCAAAAAGAGAGAAGAAAGCCATCTAGCTAATAACTACGGACCTAAAGGTCTGAGGTAAACTACTCACACTTCATCGGAGGGGCTATGGTGTTGATGTAGAAGCCCTCCGTGATCGATGCCCCCTTCGGCGGAGCTCCGGAACTGGCCCCAATATGGGATCTCGTGGGTACAGAAGGTTGCGGCGGTGGAATTAGGTTTTTGGCTCCGTATCTGATCGTTTGGGGGTATGTAGGTATATATAGGAGGAAGAAGTACGTCGGTGGAGCAACGTGGGGCCCATGAGGGTGGAGGGCGCGCCCTAGGGGGTGGGCGCGCCCCCCTACCTCGTGGCCTCCTGGAAGCTTCTCTTACGTAGGGTCCAAGTCTCCTGGATCATGTTCGTTCCAAAAATCACGCTCCCGAAGGTTTCATTCTGTTTGGACTCCGTTTGATATTCTTTTTCTGCGAAACTCTGAAATAGGCAAAAAACTGCAATTCTGGGCTGGGCCTCCGGTTAATAGGTTAGTCCCAAAAATAATATAAAAGTGGATAATAAAGCCCAATATTGTCCAAAACAGTAGATAATATAGCATGGAGCAATCAAAAATTATAGATACGTTGGAGACGTATCAAGCATCCCCAAGCTTAATTCCTACTCGTCCTCGAGTAGGTAAATGATAGAAACATAATTTTTGATGCGGAGTGCTACTTGGCATAATTTCAATGTAATTCTTCTTAATTGTGGTATGAATATTCAGATCCGAAAGATTCAAGATAAAAGTTCATATTGACATAAAATAATAATACTTCAAGCATACTAACTAGGTAATTATGTCTTCTCAAAATAACATGGCCAAAGAAAGTTCATCCCTACAAAATCATATAGTTTAGTCATGCTCCATTTTCATCACATAAGAATGCTCTCATCATGCACAACCCCGATGACAAGCCAAGCAATTGTTTCATACTTTAGTAATCTCAAACCTATAAACTTTCACGCAATATATGAGCGCGAGCCATGGACATAGCACTATGGGTGGAATAGAATATGATGGTGGGGGTTATGTGGAGAAGACAAAAAAGGAGAAAGTCTCACATGAACGAGGATAATCAATGAGCTATGGAGGTGCCCATCGATTGATGTTAATGCAAGGAGTAGGGATTGCCATGCAACGGATGCACTAGAGCTATAGATGTATGAAAGCTCAACAAAAGAAACTAAGTGGGTGTGCATCCAACTTGCTTGCTCACGAAGACCTAGGGCACTTGAGGAGGCCCATTGTTGGAATATACAAGCCAAGTTCTATAATGAAAGATTCCCACTAGTATATGAAAGGGACAAAACAAGAGACTCTCTATCATGAAGATTATGGTGCTACTTTGAAGCACAAGTGTGGAAAAAGGATAGTAGCATTGCCCCTTTTTTTGGGCCTTCTTTTTTTGGCCTTTCTCTTTTTTGGGACAATGCTCTATTAAATGATGATCATCACACTTCTATTTATTTACAACTCAATGATTACAACTCGATACTAGAACAAAGTATGACTCTATATGAATGCCTTCGGCGGTGTACCGGGATATGCAATGAATCAAGAGTGACATGTATGAAAGAATTATGAACGGTGGCTTTGCCACAAATACTGTGTCAACTACATGATCATGCTAAGCAATATGACAATGATGAATGTGTCATGATAAACGGAATGGTGGAAAGTTGCATGGCAATATATCTCGGAATGGCTATGGAAATGCCATAATAGGTAGGTATGGTGGCTGTTTTGAGGAAGATATAAGGAGGTTTATTAGTGAAAGAGCGTATCATATCACGGGGTTTGGATGCACCGGCGAAGTTTGCAACAACTCTCAATGTGAGAAAGGGCAATGCACGGTACCGAAGAGGCTAGCAATGATGGAAGGGTGAGAGTGCGTATAATACATGGACTAAACATTAGTCATAAAGAACTCACATACTTATTGCAAAAATATACAAGTCATCAAAAACCAAGCACTACGCGCATGCTCCTAGGGGTATATATTGGTAGAAAAGACCATCGCTCGTCCCCGACCGCTACTCATAAGGAGGACAATCAACGAACACCTCATGTTTCAAATTTGTTACATAACGTTTACCATACGTGCATGCTACGGGACTTGCAAACTTCAACACAAGCATTTCTCAAATTCACAACTACTCAACTAGCACGACTTTGATATTATTACCTCCATATCTCAAAACAATCATCAAGCATCAAACTTCTCTTAGTATTCAACACACTCATAAGAAAGTTTTTACTAATCTTGAATACCTAGCATATTAGGATTATTTAAGCAAATTACCATGCTATTTAAGACTCTTAAAATAATTTAAGTGAAGCATGAGAGATCAATAATTTCTATAAAACAAATCCACCACCGTGCTCTAAAAGATATAAGTGAAGCACTAGAGCAAAACTATATAACTCAAAAGATATAAGTGAAGCACATAGAATATTCTAAAAAATTTCAAATCATGTATGGCTCTCTCAAAAGGTGTGTACAGCAAGGATGATTGCGGTAAAATAAAAAGCAAAGACTCAAATTATAAAAGATGCTCCAAGCAAAACACATATCATGTGGTGAATAAAAATATAGCTCCAAGTAAAGTTACCGATGGAAGTAGACGAAAGAGGGGATGCCTTCCGGGGCATCCCCAAGCTTTCGCTTTTTGGTGTCCTTAGATTATCTTGGGGGTGCCATGGGCATCCCCAAGCTTAGGCTCTTGCCACTCCTTGTTCCATAATCCATCAAAATCTTTCACCCAAAACATGAAAACTTCACAACACAAAACTTAACAGAAAATCTCGTGAGCTCCGTTAGCGAAAGAAAACAAAAGACCACTTCAAGGTACTGTAATGAACTCATTCTTTATTTATATTTGTGTTAAACCTACTGTATTCAAACTTCTCTATGGTTTATAAACTATTTTACTAGCCATAGATTCATCAAAATAAGCAAACAACACACGAAAAACAGAATCTGTCAAAACAGAACAGTCTGTAGTAATCTGTAACTAACTCAAACATCTGGAACTCTAAAAAATCAGCCAAAATAGGACGATCTAGGCAATTTGTTTCTTGATCAGCAGCAATTGGAATCACTATTTTATCACTTTCTGGTTATTTTTAAAAATTGTTTTCGTGAACAGAAAGTTTCTGGAAATTTCTGCGGAATCCGCAAGGTGCAAGTTTAGAGAGCAATCATCAAAATCAAGGAAATCTAGCAAATCGCACAAAGTTTTGGGAATAGTGGAAACACTAGCACCCAAATCACATAAAGCATAGAACTCATGATCCTTAATATTAATTTTAATAGTTGGTTCCCACTCATCATAAAGTTTTCTAGGGATAGAAACTTCCAACTCAAGCTTTTCTTCATAAGATTGCATCAAGGCATCAACGATATGTTTAGTAAACGCTTTATTTTGACTATAAGCATGAGGAGAATTTAGCACGGATTGCAACATGGAAATACAATCAATCAAAGAGCAATTTTCATAATTAAATTCCTTGAAATCCAAAATAGTGGGTTTAGCAACATCTAGGGTTTTGATTTCTTCAATCCCACTTTTAGATCTTCATCTTTATTTTCATAGAAATTTGAAGAACACGCTTTCATAAAGCAATCTTTCTTAGCACGCATCCTAGCGGTTCTTTATTTGCACTCATCAATGGAAATTCTCATGGATTTGAGAGACTCATTGATATCATGCTTAGGAGGAATAGATCTAAGCTTTAAAGAATCAACATCAAGAGAAATTCTATCAGCGTTCCTAGCCAATTCATCAACTTTAAGCAATTTCTCTTCAAGAAAAGCATTGAAATTCTTTTGCTAATTCATAAACTCTTTAACACTAGTCTCAAATTCAGAGGGCATCTTATTAAAATTTCCATAAGAATTGTTGTAGGAATTACCATAATTATTAGATGAATTGCTAGGATAAGGCCTAGGATTAAAGTTTCCTCTATACGCGTTGTTACCAAAATTATTTCTACCAACAAAATTCACATCCATAGATTCATTATTATTCTCAATCAAAGTAGACAAAGGCATATCATTAGGATCAGAAGAAACACTCTTACTAGCAAATAATTTCATAAGTTCATCCATCTTTCCACTCAAAACATTAATTTCTTCTATCGCATGCACTTTTTTATTAGTAGATCTTTCAGTGTGCCATTGAGAATAATTAACCATAATATTATCTAGGAGTTTAGTAGCTTCTCCTAAAGTGATTTCCATAAAAGTGCCTCCCGCGGCCGAATCTAAAAGATTTCTAGAAGCAAAATTCAATCCGGCATAAAAAATTTGTATAATCATCCACAAATTCAAACCATGAGTAGGGCAATTACGTATCATTAATTTCATCCTCTCCCAAGCTTGTGCAACATGTTGATGATCAAGTTGCTTAAAATTCATAATATCGTTTCTAAGAGAGATGATCTTAGCGGGAGGAATATACTTAGAGATAAAAGCATCTTTGCACTTGTTCCAAGAATCAATACTATTTTTAAGCAAAGACGAAAACCAAGCTTTAGCACGATCTCTAAGCGAAAAAGGAAATAGCTTCAATTTAACAATATCATTATCAACATCTTTCTTCTTTTGCATATCACACAAATCAACAAAGATATTTAGATGAGTAGCGGCATCTTCACTAGGAAGGCCGGCGAATTGATCTTTCATGACAAGACTCAACAAAGCAGCATTGATTTCACAAGATTCAGTATCGGTAAGAGGAGCAATCGGAGTGCTAAGGAAATCATTATTGATGGTATTGGTAAAGTCACATAATTTGGTATTATCTTGAGCCATCGTGATAAACAAGCAATCCAACACACGAGCAAACAAAAAGGCAAGCGAAAAAGAGGCGAACCAAAAAGAGAGGGCGAATAAAACGGCAAGGGTGAAGTGGGGGAGAGGAAAACGAGAGGCAAATGGCAAATAATGTAATGCGGGAGATAAGGGATTGTGATGGGTACTTGGTATGTTGACTTTTGCGTAGACCTCCCCGGCAACGGCGCCAGAAATCCTTCTTGCTACCTCTTGAGCACTGCGTTGGTTTTCCCTTGAAGAGGAAAGGGTGATGCAGCAAAGTAGCGTAAGTATTTCCCTCAGTTTTTCAGAACCAAGGTATCAATCCATTAGGAGGCTACGAGTGAGTGCCTCGCACCTACACAAAACAAATAACTCCTCGCAACCAACGCGATAAGGGGTTGTCAATCCCTTCACGGTCACTTACGAGAGTGAGATCTGATAGATATGATAGGATAATATTTTTGGTATTTTTATGATAAAGATGCAAAGTAAAATAAAAGCAAAGTAAAAAGTAAAGGAAATAACAAAGTATTAGAAGATTAATATGATGAAGATAGACCCGGGGGCCATAGGTTTCACTAGTGGCTTCTCTCAAGAGCATAAGTATTTTACGGTGGGTGAACGAATTACTGTTGAGCAATTGACAGAACTGAGCATAGTTATGAGAATATCTAGGTATGATCATATACATAGGCATCACGTCCGAGAGAAGTAGACCGACTCCTGCCTGCATCTACTACTATTACTCCACTCATCGACCGCTATCCAGCATGCATCTAGAGTATTAAGTTCATGAAAATAGAGTAACGCCTTAAGCAAGATGGCATGATGTAGAGGAATAAATTCATGCAATATGATAAAAAAACCATCTTGTTATCCTCGATGGCAACAATACAATGCGTGCCTTGCTGCCCCTACTGTCACTTGGAAAGGACACCGCAAGATTGAACCCAAAGCTAAGCATTTCTCCCATTGCAAGAAAGATCAATCTAGTAGGCCAAATCAAACTGATAATTCAAAGAGACTTGCAAAGATAACCAATCATACATAAAAGAATTTAGAGAAGATTCAAATATTGTTCATAGATAATCTTGATCATAAACCCCCAATTCATCGGTCTCAACAAACACACCGCAAAACGAAGATTACATCGAAGAGATCTCCACGAGAGAGGGGGAGAACATTGTATTGAGATCCAAAAAGAGAGAAGAAAGCCATCTAGCTAATAACTATGGACCCGAAGGTCTGAGGTAAACTACTCACACTTCATCGGAGGGGCTATGGTGTTGATGTAGAAGCCCTCCGTGATCGATGCCCCCTCCGGCGGAGCTCCGGAACAGGCCCCAAGATGGGATCTCGTGGGTACAGAAGGTTGCAGCGGTGGAATTAGGTTTTTGGCTCCGTATCTGATCGTTTGGGGGTACGTAGGTATATACAGGAGAAAGAAGTACGTCGGTGGAGCAACATGGGGCCCACGGGGTGGAGGGCGCGCCCTGGGGGGGGCCCCCTACCTCGTTGCCTCCTAGAAGCTTCTCTTACGTAGGGTCCAAGTCTCCTGGATCATGTTCGTTCCAAAAATCACGCTCCCGAAGGTTTCATTCCGTTTGGACTCCGTTTGATATTCTTTTTCTGCGAAACTCTGAAATAGGCAAAAACAGCAATTCTGCGCTGGGCCTCCGGTTAATAGGTTAGTCCCAAAAATAATATAAAAGTGGATAATAAAGCCCAATATTGTCCAAACAATAGATAATATAGCATGGAGCAATCAAAAATTATAGATACGTTGGAGACGTATCATTACCCTGCTGTTTTTATATTTTCAGATTACAAAAACCTATATCTACCACCCATGTTGCACTTGTATCACCATCTCTTCGCCGAACTAGTGCACCTATACAATTTACCATTGTATTGGGTGTGTTGGGGACACAAGATATTCTTTGTTATTTGGTTGCAGGGTTGTTTGAGAGAGACCATCTTCAACCTATGCCTCCCACGGATTGATAAACCTTAGGTCATCCACTTGAGGGAAATTTGCTGCTGTCCTACAAACCTCTACACTTGGAGGCCCAACAACGTCTACAAGAAGAAGGTTGTGTAGTAGACATCAAGATCTTTTCTGGCGCCGTTGCCAGGGAGGCTAGGTAAGCGGCACTCACACCCCGTCAACTAAGCTCTTTTCGGGCGCCGTTGCCGGGGAGGTAAGTGCTTGAAGGTATATCTTTAGATCTTGCAATCGAATCTTTTTGTTTCTTGTTTTATCACTAGTTTATTCTATAAAAGAAACCTACAAAAAAATGGAATTGAGTTTGTCTCATACGCTTCATCTTTTTAATATCTTTCGTGAGTATGATGGAAAGGAAAATTGTGCCAAAGTGTTAGAAGAAGAATGCATTAAAATGTTTGGCACTAAATCTTTGAATGATGAGCATGATTGCAATGTTGTTAGTATGAACTCCTTGAATATCCATAGTACTAATGATAATTGCACTAGTTATGATGAAAATGTCTCCTATAAACATGTCAATTTTTGTGGAGTGCATTGGGCTTGCAAGTACATACCAAATAGGGAAGATTGATATTGCAAGAGGCATAAGCATTTAGAAACTAAATGGTTGCAAGAAAGGCTAAATGCGAGTGCTGAAAAATTAAAATATCTTTACCGTACTTGTGAACTTTGCAATGAACATGGTCATTTAAATATCAAATGCAAATTGTTTCATGATCGAAACGTGTCCAAAAATTGTGATGATTTGATTTCCCTTGCACATCATAATGAACTTAGTTTGCTTTTGGGTTATGAAGAAATGAAACGTCAAACTAAGCATATTCCTGAATATAACCTTGAGAAATTCCTCGATATTGATCTATAAGAAATTTATATGTATTGTTCGGTGAATTGCATCGAAAATCCTTATATTGCCAATTACATAAAGAAAAGAAAACAAATAGAAGATGAAGAGAATACTAACGAAAGGGAAGAGACTTCCCAATATTCTCCTATTATTTCTTATGATGAATCAGGTAACGAGGAGGAGCCTTCTATTCAATCAATCTCATTAATAAGGAGCTCCAAAAAGAGGATTGAACCCACACATGATGTGGTGAAGAAGAAGAAAAGAAAAAGGAAGAGAGGTAAGATATCTCTCTCAAATAATGTTGCTCCTATTATTGTAGTGCCTCATGAAAATGAATCAAAAATAATGGTGGAAGATGATGCACTTGATGACAATCTCGTTATGCCTATTTGCTTGCTGTGATGATTATGATTGGGAAGATAATGATACTTCTTATGATCTTGAAAATCTTTTTGGCACTTGCTTGGAATATGACAATCGCTATACTATTGGTGCTATCCATACTATTAATGATGAGAGTGATTATGCTTATGATATGAAAAGGCCCAAGCTTGGGGATGCTATGTTTGATGAAGATGATGTTTTTGAGAATATATTTGCTGAAATTAATGTTTGTCCCAAGCTTGGGGATGCTAGGTTTAATGATGAAATTTTTAGCCTCCCAAGTTTTGATGTGAAAATTTGTTATGATAGCATGCCTCCTACTTATGATGATTATATTGATGAAAGTGGGTTTGGAAGAGTGTCAACTTTAGGAAGTAATGATCCCACTACTTTGGAGGATGTTGAATCATATAATATTTATGAAAGTGGATTTGGAGAGGTCATGACTTTATTTAGTGATGAGTCCACTATCTTGGAAGAGGTTTCAATCGATTATGATGAGAACAAAGTTGCTACTTATGATGATTATTGTAATGAAACTTATGCTATGAAGAGTAGTGATGACTATATTTATAAAACTTGTCATGATTATGATTACCCTTTTTCTGAACATTACTCTTTTAATGTGGAAACAATTTATAGTATTCAAGTCTCTTATGATACTCCCACTATCCCGAATGAAAAGAATTTTGCTTATGTGGAGAGTAATAAAATTTCTATGCTTGTAGATCATGAAAAGAATGCTTTAGGTGCTGGTTATATTGTTGAATTCATTCATGATGCTACTGAAAATTATTGTGGGGGAGGAATATATGCTTGTAGGAATTGCAATAATATCAAGTTTCCTCTCTATGTGCTTAAAGTTTTGAAGTTATGCTTGTTTTGCCTTCCTATGCTAGTTTATTATTGTTCCCATAAGTTGTTTGCTCACAAAATCCCTATGCCTAGGATGTGGGTTAGACTTAAATGTGCTAGTAATATTGTTCATGATGCTCTCTTTATGTTTCAATTCTTATCTTTTATGCGAGCATCATTGAAATCATCATGCCTAGCTAGGGGCGTTAAACGTTAGCGCTTGTTGGGAGGCAACCCAATTTTTATTTTTGTTCTTTCTTTTTGGTTATGTTTAGGAATAAATAATCCATCTAGCTTCTGTTTAGATGTGGTTTTATGTTTTAATTAGTGTTTGTGCCAAGTAGAACCATTGGGAAGACTTGGGTGAAGTCTTTATGATCATGCTGTAAAAAACAGAAACTTTAGCGCTCACGAGATTAGCCAAAACTTTTTACTGGAGAGTGCTATTTAGTTGATTCTTTTTTCAGATGATTACTAGACAAATTACTCAGGTCCACCAATTTATTTTAGAATTTTTGGAGTTCCAGAAGTATACGTTTGATACATATTACTACAGACTGTTCTGTTTTTGACAGATTCTATTTTCATTGTGTTGCCTGCTTATTTTGATGAATCTATGGATAGTAAAATAGTTTATAAACCATAGAGAAGTTGGAATACAGTAGTTTTAACACCAATATAAATAAATAATGAGTTCATTACAGTACCATGAAGTGGTGTTTTGTTTTCTTTCGCTAACGGAGCTCACGAGATTTTCTGTTAAGTTTTGTGTTGTGAATTTTTCAAGTTTTGGGTCAAGATTCGATGGACTATGGAATAAGGAGTGGCAAGAGCCTAAGCTTGGGGATGCCCAAGGCACCCCAGGGTAATATTAAAGTATAAACAAGAGCCTAAGCTTGGGGATGCCCCGGAAGGCATCCCCTCTTTCGTCTTCGTTCATCGGTAACTTTACTTGGGGCTATATTTTTATTCACCACATGATATGTGTTTTGCTTGGAGCGTCATTTTATTTTATTTTGCTTTGATTGCTGTTGAAATAAATTACCAAGATCTGAAATTCTTAAATGTTAGAGAGTCTTCACATAATTGCATAATTATTCAACTACTCATTGATCTTCACTTATATCCTTCGGGGTAGTCTGTCGTTTGCTCTAGTGCTTCACTTATATCTTTCAGAGCACAATGGTGGTTTTATTTTGAAGAAATAGATGAACTCTCATGCTTCACTTATATTATTTTGAGAGTCTTAAACAGCATGGTAATTTTCTTAATCCTAATATGCTAGGTATTCAAGACTAGTAAAAACTTTCTTATGACTGTGTTGAATATTAAGAGAAGTTTGATGCTTGATGATTGTTTTGAGATATGGAGGTAGTGATATTAAAGTTGTGATAGTTGAGTAGTTGTGAATTTGAGAAATACTTGCGTTGAAGTTTGCTAGTCCCGTAGCATGCACGTATGGTAAACGTTATGTAACAAATTTGAAACATGAGGTGTTCTTTGATTGTCCTCCTTATGAGTGGCGGTCGGGGACGAGCGATGGTCTTTTCCTACCAATCTATCCCCCTAGGAGCATGCGCGTAGTTCTCGGTTTTTGATGACTTGTAGATTTTTGCAATAAGTATGTGAGTTCTTTATGACTAATGTTGAGTCCATGGATTATACACACTCTTACCCTTCCATCATTGCTAGCCTCTTCGATACCGTGCATTGCGCTTTCTCACATTGAGAGTTGGTGCAAACTTCGCCGGTGCATCCAAACCCCGTGATATGATACGCTCTTTCACACATAAACCTCCTTATATCTTCCTCAAAACAGCCACCATACCTACCTATTATGGCATTTCCATAGCCATTCCGAGATATATTGCCATGCAACTTTCCACCATTCCGTTTATCATGACACGTTCATCGTTGTCATATTGCTTTGCATGATCATGTAGTTGACATAGTATTTGTGGCAAATCCACCATTCATAATTCTTTCATACATGTCACTCTTGATTCATTGCATATCGTGGTACACCGCTGGAGGCATTCATATAGAGTCTACTTTGTTTTAGTATCGAGTTGTAATCATTGAGTTGTAAATAAATAGAAGTGTGATGATCATCATTTTCTAGAGCATTGTCCCAAGTGAGGAATAAAGAAAGAGAAAGGCCATAAAAAAATAGAAGGCCCAAAAAAATGAGAGAAAAAGAGAGAAGGGACAATGTTACTATCCTTTTACCACACTTGTGCTTCAAAGTAGCACCATAATCTTCATGATAGAGAGTCTCTTGTTTTGTCACTTTCATATACTAGTGGGAATTTTTCATTATAGAACTTGGCTCGTATATTCCAACAATGGGCCTCCTCAAGTGCCCTATGTCTTCGTGAGCAAGCAAGTTGGATGCACACCCACTTAGTTTCTTTTGTTGAGCTTTCATATATTTATAGCTCTAGTGCATCTGTTGCATGTCAATCCCTACTCCTTGCATTAACATCAATCGATGGGCATCTCATAGCTCACGAAAATAATTGTTAAAAATCACCAGAACGTGATAAAATATTGATTCCAATTGCTGCTGATCAATAAACAAATTTTCTAGGTCGTCCTATGTTTTCTGTATTTTTGGGGTTCCAGAAGTTTGCGTTAGTTACATATTACTACAGACTGTTCTGTTTTTGACAGATTCTGTTTTTCGTGTGTTGTTTGCTTATTTTGATGAATCTATGGCTAGCAAAATAGTTTATAAACCATAGAGAAGTTGGAATACAGTAGGTTTAACACCAATATAAATAAAGAATGAGTTCATTACAGTACCTTGAAGTGGTGTTTTGTTTTCTTGCGCTAACGGAGCTCACGAGATTTTCTGTTAAGTTTTGTGTTGTGAAGTTTTCAAGTTTTGGGTGAAAGATTTGATGGATTATGAAACAAGGAGTGGCAAGAGACTAAGCTTGGGGATGCCCATGGCACCCCAAGATAATCTAAGGGCACCTAAAAGCCAAAGCTTGGGGATGCCCCGGAAGGCATCCCCTCTTTCGTCTACTTCCATCGGTAACTTTACTTGGAGCTATATTTTTATTCACCACATGATATGTGTTTTGCTTGGAGCGTCTTGTATGATTTGAGTCTTTGCTTTTTAGTTTACCACAATCATCCTTGCTGTACACACCTTTCGAGAGAGACACACATGATTCGGAAATTATTAGAATACTCTATGTGCTTCACTTATATCTTTTGAGTTATATAGTTTTTGCTCTACCACTTCACTTATATCTTTTAGAGCACGGTGGTAACTTTCGTTTTATAGAAACTATTATTCTCTCATGCTTCACTTAAATTATTTTGAGAGTCTTAAACAGCATGGTAATTTGCTTAAATAATCCTAATATGCTAGGTATTCAAGATTAGTAAAAACTTTCTTATGAGTGTGTTGAATACTAAGAGAAGTTTGATGCTTGATGATTGTTTTGAGATATGGAGTTAGTGATATTAAAGTCGTGCTAGTTGAGTAATTGTGAATTTGAGAAATACTTGTGTTGAAGTTTGCAAGTCCCGTAGCATGCACGTATGGTAAACGTTATGTAACAAATTTGAAACATGAGGTGTTCTTTGAGTGTCCTCCTTATGAGTGGCTGTTGGGGATGAGCGATGGTCTTTTCCTACCAATCTATCCCCCTGGGAGCATGCGCGTAGTGCTTGGTTTTTGATGACTTGTAGATTTTTGCAATAAGTATGTGAGTTCTTTATGACTAATGTTGAGTCCATGGATTATACGCACTCTCACCTTTCCATCATTGCTAGCCTCTTCGGTACCGTGCATTGCCCTTTCTCACATTGAGAGTTGGTGCAAACTTCGCCGGTGCATCCAAACCCCGTGATATGATACGCACTTTCACACATAAACCTCCTTATATCTTCCTCAAAACAGCCACCATACCTACCTATTATGGCATTTCCATAGCCATTCCGAGATATATTGCCATGCAACTTTCCACCGTTCCATTTATCATGACACGTTCATCATTGTCATATTGCTTTGCATGATCATGTAGTTGACATCGTATTTGTGGCAAAGCCACCATTCATAATTCTTTCATACATGTCACTCTTGGTTCATTGCATATCCCGGTATACCGCCGGAGGCATTCATATAGAGTCATACTTTGTTATAGTATGGAGTTGTAATCATTGAGTTGTAAATAAATAGAAGTGTGATGATCATCATTTTCTAGAGCATTGTCCCAAGTGAGGAAAAAAAAAGAGAAGGCCCAAAAAAATGAGAGAAAAAGAGAGAAGGGACAATGTTACTATCCTTTTTACCACACGTGTGCTTCAAAGTAGCACCATAATCTTCATGATAGAGAGTCTCTTGTTTTGTCACTTTCATATACTAGTGGGAATTTTTCATTATAGAACTTGGCTTGTATATTCCAACAATGGGCTTCCTCAAATGCCCTAGGTCTTCGTGAGCAAGCAAGTTGGATGCACACCCACTTAGTTTGTTTTTTTGAGCTTTCATATATTTATAGCTCTAGTGCATCTGTTGCATGGCAATCCCTACTCCTTGCATTAACATCAATCGATGGGCATCTCCATAGCTCATTGATTAGTCTCGTTGATGTGAGACTTTCTCCTTTTTTGTCTTCTCCACATAACCCCCATCATTATATTCTATTCCACCCATAGTGCTATATCCATGGCTCACGCTCATGTATTGCGTGAAGGTTGAAAAAGTTTGAGATTACTAAAGTATGAAACAATTGCTTGGCTTGTCATCGGGGTTGTGCATGATGAGAGCATTCTTGTGTGACTACAATGGAGCATGACTAAACTATATGATTTTGTAGGGATGAACTTTCTTTGGCCTTGTTATTTTGAGAGGACATAAAAAATTGCTTAGTTAGTATGCTTGAAGTATTATTACTTTTATGTCAATATGAACTTTTATCTTGAATCTTCCGGATCTGAATATTCATACCACAATTAACAAGAATTACATTGAAATTATGCCAAGTAGCATTTCACATCAAAAATTCTGTTTTTATCATTTACTTACTCGAGGACGAGCAGGAATTAAGCTTGGGGATGCTGATATGTCTCCAGCGTATCTATAATTTTTGATTGTTCCATGCTATTATATTATCCATCTTGGATGTTTTACGGGCTTTAATATGCACTTTTATATTAATTTTGGGACTAACCTATTGACCCAAAGCCCAGTGCCAGTTTCTGTTTTTCCCCTAGTTTCAGTGTTTCGCAGAAAAGGAATATCAAACGGAGTCCAAACGGAATGAAACCTGCGGGAATGTGATTTTTGGAACAGAAGCAATCCAGGGGACTTGGAGTGCACGTCAGGGAATAAACGAGGAAGGCACGAGGCAGGGGGGCGCGCCCTCCACCCTCGTGGGCCCCTCGTGGCTCCCCTGACGTACTTCTTTCACCTATATATTCCCATATACCCTAAAACCTTCAGAGAACAGAATAGATCGGGAGTTCCGCCGCCGCAAGCCTCTGTAGCCACCAAAAACCAATCGCGACCCTGTTCCGGCACCCTGCCGGAGGGGGGATCCCTCACCGGTGGCCATCTTCATCATCCCGGCGCTCTCCATGACGAGGAGGGAGTAGTTCACCCTCGGGGCTGAGGGTATGTACCAGTAGCTATGTGTTTGATCTCTCTCTCGCTCGTGTTCTTGAGGTGATACGATCTTCATGTATCGCGAGCTTTGCAATTGTAGTTGGATCTTATGATGTTTCTCCCCCTCTACTCTCTTGTAATGGATTGAGTTTTCCCTTTGAAGTTGTCTTATTGGATTGAGTCTTTAAGGATTTGAGAACACTTGATGTATGTCTTGCGTGGGATACCCGTGGTGACAATGGGGTATTCTATTGATTCACTTGATGTATGTTTTGGTGATCAACTTGCGGGTTCCGTGACCTTGGGAATCTATGCATAGGGGTTGGCACACGTTTTCGTCTTGACTCTCCGGTAGAAACTTTGGGGCACTCTTTGAAGTTCTTTGTGTTGGTTGAATAGATGAATCTGAGATTGTGTGATGCATATCGTATAATCATACCCATGGATACTTGAGGTGACATTGGAGTATATAGGTGACATTTGGATTTTGGTTGATGTGTGTCTTAAGGTGTTATTTTACTACGAACTCTAGGGCTGTTTGTGACACTTATAGGAATAGCCCAATGGATTGATCGGAAAGAATAACTTTGAGGTGGTTTCGTACCCTACCATAATCTCTTCGTTTGTTCTCCGCTATTAGTGACTTTGGAGTGACTCTTTGTTGCATGTTGAGGGATAGTTATATGATCCAATTATGTTATTATTGTTGAGAGAACTTGCACTAGTGAAAGTATGAACCCTAGGCCTTGTTTCCTAGCATTGCAATACTGTTTGTGCTCACTTTTATCATTAGTTACCTTGCTGTTTTTATATTTTCAGATTACAAAAACCTATATCTACCATCCATATTGCACTTGTATCACCATCTCTTCGCCGAACTAGTGCACCTATACAATTTACCATTGTATTGGGTGTGTTGGGGACACAAGAGACTCTTTGTTATTTGGTTGCAGGGTTGTTTGAGAGAGACCATCTTCAACCTACGCCTCCCACGGATTGATAAACCTTAGGTCATCCACTTGAGGGAAATTTGCTGCTGTCCTACAAACCTCTGCACCTGGAGGCCCAACAATGTCTACAAGAAGAAGGTTGTGTAGTAGACATCACCGGCTGCTCAGCAGCCGGTCGACGACGCGGGAAGCCGCTTGAACTATGTGCACGCTTTGGATCCTTAGCCATTTTTCATGCGGCCACTCTTTCTGCCTTTACTCCTGCCCGCTGGATAGCCGCTCTGCAAGCTGCGGCTTCTGACAGGAGAGGGCTTAAGTGCCAACGCATTACTTGTTCGGCTGCAGGAAGCATTACATAGCACAAGGTGGCAAGTCCCTGGGTCGACTGGCCAGACGGACTAATGAAATATCACAATGACAGCCGTAATACTTATCATATAGATAAAAGAGGGCAGTCCCCGAGCTCTTCTCGGGGGACCCGGAGTCTTCGTACTTAATACAAAAGTTGGCGTGGTACATACTGCATCAACTGGAAAACCTTCGAAGGAGGTTTGCATTCCATGGTCGCTCCGTCTCCTTGCCGGAGTCATCTCTTTTGCGTGCTCGAGGCTTCTGAGCGTCGATGAGGTAGTAGGAGTCATTGCCCAACACCTTGCTGATGATGAAGGGGCCTTCCCAAGGTGCCAAGAGCTTGTGCTGACCGGCTGTTCGCTGGAGAGCACAAGGTCTCCCTCTTGGAAGGATCTTGGCTTGATCTTCCGGTTGTAGTATCGGCGCAGGCTCTACTGGTAGATGGTGGACCGGCTGAGTGCCAATAGCCGGCCCTCTTCCAGCAGATCAACGCCGTCTTGTCGTGCTTCTTCTGCCTCCTCTTCGGTGTACATGGTGGCTCGAGGGGAGTCGAATTCTATGTCCGTCGGGATGATGGCTTCGGCACCGTAGACGAGGAAGAAAGGTGTGAAGCTGGTTGACTTGTTCGGAGTTGTGCGCAGGCTCGAGAGGATGGCTGGTAGCTCATCGAGCCAACAGCCGACCGAACGCTCCAGTGGCTCGACCAGTCGGGGCTTGATGCCGGACAAAATGAGGCCGTTTGCCCGCTCCACCTGGCCGTTTGACTGCGGATGGGCAACGGACGCTATGTCCAGTCGGATGCTCTGCGTCGCGCAGAAACGGGCCAAGGATCCTTTGGCAAAGTTTGTGCCATTGTCGGTGATGATGCTGTGTGGTATGCCATACCGGATGGTGATGTTGGAGATGAAAGTCACAATAGTCGGACCATTCAATTTCTTCCGTGACGGTATGCCCTACTACTGTCATTTCGCCGATTGGGCGCTTCAGTGCGGCACCCGGCCTCTTGCTGCTCAGCAGCCGCGTCCAGGAGCTGCTGGACTCGCTCCGTCATGTGGCGACACTCATCACCCTCGAGCTTGTATAGCTCGTCTACTGCCACCTGGGCAGCTCGTATGTTCTCCGCAGGCGTGGCGTAGACGGGACGATCAGTCCCGAACATGCTGACGATGGTCGCGCGACGCTGCCGGATCTGGCCAATGCGGCTAGGCCCACCAGGAGCTGGCGTGCCACTAACGGCACGGTCCATCTCACGCTGGTAAGCCTCCGAGAGGCGCCTCATGCTGGCCAGCCGGTTGGCGCTCTCGACGAGCTGGACGCGGCGTGCCTCCAGTGTCTCGGCGTCGGCGTCTTCCGGGATGGGCGCAGTCAGGTCTTGCATCGCCGCCTGCAACGGATCTTGGCCACCTCCGCCAGAGTGCTCGCCGTGGCTGATGATGAGCACTTCCGTGACGGTGCTGCCGCCGCTGTCCGCGCGAGGAAGCGGCTCGTCGTAGACCACCAAGTTGGTGGGGAACGCGTCGAGCGACACCGTGTTGTCGACCAACATCGGGTCGGTGGAGCCAACTGACTCCAAGTCAACAGCAGGCTCACTGGTGACATGGAGCTGATCGAGGAGGCTCACAACGCGGCTCTCGGGGCCATCGGTGCCCACATCAGACGTGGGCTCGTCGGAGAGGCGAATCTCTCCGACAAGATCGGTGAGGCAGCTCACCGCGAAGGCGACCTCCGCGCCGTGCAGTGCGTCGGCGCAGACGCCGTCCGGCGTGCCGGGCTGGCTGCGCTCGCCAGGAAGGAATAGGGTTCCCGTCCAGAATAGGTCTCCGGGAGACGGTGCACCTCGCCCCATGGTGGGCGCCAAATGTCGGGGGTTGGGTGCGACATATGCCAATGGATGGCTTATCATGGTGGGAGCGAGTAGAACATCGCCAGTGCCTAGAAGCGGGATGAGGCGTAGACACGAACGCCGGCGCACTTTACCCAGGTTCGGGGCTCTCCTAGGAGATAACACCCCTAGTCCTGCTCGGCGGGGTCTCCACATGATCACTAAGGCACTAGTGAGTACAATGGTGCTCCTTGAGCTGTATGCTAGAGGTAGAAGATGGCAAGGTTTGCTCTTCTCTCCCCCTAGGTGTGAGTCTAATTCTAACAGGTTCGAACCCTTTGCATGGGAGCCCTGGGGGGTTTATATAGGCCTACCCCCTGGGGTACAATGGTAATCTGGCCGGGTGTAGGACCCGGCTGTCAGTCTCTCCAGTCGCCGGCTTCTCCGCCGACTTCTGGGGCCCGCCGCCTGGTGGGCCCCGCCGACTGGTCTGGTACGGAGCCGACAGGCCGCCCCCGCCGCTCGCGGGTCTTGCCGGCTACTGATTATTGTAGCTGTGACGCTAATGAGGCTTGCTTGGTCAGGGGTGCGTGGCTACAGTCCCGCCGCCTGGTGGGAGATCACTGTAGCCACTCCATGTCTTATCTGGTTAATGGTGCGTGGGGCCCGGGGAAGGAGTGGGCCGGCTGCTGGGAGCCGGCCTCCCCCGGGTCCGACTGGTAAGGCTCCCGCCGTCTTCTGGGCTCTCGCTGACCGGTAGGGTCCGCCCTCTTCGGGCCGTACCGACAAGCGGTCGTGGGAACAGGGCCTTGGTTGACAGGAATGATGTCAAGGGCGGAGTGGCAACAGTGCCGCGCCGGGCGGAGATCTCCGCCTGTACGGAGCACTGTGGCCACGTCCGGCCCTGGATATGGGGGTGATGGGCTATACTGCAACCTCACCCTGTCTTGTCATCTTAATGGGGATGCAGACTTTGAGGGTGCCATGGGCCGACTGCTAGGAGTCGGCCCGTCTTGGAGCCGCCTTCCTGAGGATGGCCGTCTTCTGGCAGTCGGCCGTTCGGCCAGCCAGCCGCCAGAAGGCGGCGCTCTATCTTGACGTCTTGAGGGGCGCAACCGGCCTCGATGTCTTGAAAGGTTCTGGGGCTTGGGTTAGGCTACCCGTGGCCCATTACTCCGACAATCTACATTCACATACAATGGGTGCAAGCCAGTTTTGCACACGCGGAATACTCGGGTTAAACTTGATGAGCCTAGCATATGTAGATAAGGCCTCGGAACACTGAGACCGAAAGGTCGAGCGTGAATCATATAGTAGATATGATCAACATAGTGATGTTCACCATTGAAACTACTCCATCTCACGTGATGATCGGACATGGTCTAGTTGATATGGATCACGTGATCACTTAGATGATTAGAGGGATGTCTATCTAAGTGGGAGTTCTTAAGTAATATGATTAATTGAACTTTAATTTAACATGAACTTAGTACCTGATAGTATTTTGCATGTCTATGTTGTTGTAGATAAATGGTCCATGCTACTGTTCCATTGAATTTTAATGCGTTCCTAGAGAAAGCTAAGTTGAAAGATGATGGTAGCAACTACACGGACTGGGTCCGTAACTTGAGGATTATCCTCATTGCTGCACAGAAGAATTACGTCTTGGAAGCACCGCTAGGTGCCAAACCCGCAGCAGGATCAACACCAGATGTTATGAACGTCTGGCAGAGCAAAGTTGATGACTACTCAATAGTTCAGTGTGCCATGCTTTACGGCTTAGAACCGGGACTTCAGCTACATTTTGAACGTCATGGAGCATATGAGATGTTCCAGGAGTTGAAGTTAATATTTCAATCAAATGCCCAGATTGAGAGATATGAAGTCTCCAATATGTTCTACAGCTGCAAAATGGAGGAGAATAGTTCTGTCAGTGAACATATACTCAGAATGTCTTCCTAATGGTAGTGTCATTGACAGAGTTCTTCAATCACTGCCACCAAGCTACAAAAGCTTCGTGATGAACTATAATATGCAAGGGATGGATAAGAAAATTCCCGAGCTCTTCGCAATGCCAAAGGCTACGGAAGTAGAAATCAAGAAGGAGCATCAAGTGTATATGGTTAACAAGACCACTAGTTTCAAGAAAAAAGGGCAAAGGGAAGAAGGGGAACTTCAAGAAGAACGGCAAGCAAGTTGCTGCTCAAGTAAAGAAGCCCAAGTCTGGACCTAAGCCTGAGACTAAGTGCTTCTACTGCAAAGGGACTGGTCACTAGAAGCGGAAGTGCCCCAAGTATTTGGCGGATAAGAAGGATGGCAAAGTGAAAGGTATATTTGATATACATGTTATTGATGTGTACCTTACTAATGCTCGTAGTAGCGCCTGGGTATTTGATAGTGGTTCTGTTGCTCATATTTGCAACTCGAAACAGGGGCTACGGATTAAGCGAAGATTGGCTAAGGACGATGTCGGGTGGTAAGTGCGACATATGCCAACGGGTGGCTTATCATGGTGGGTGCCAGTAAGACGTCGCCGGTGCCTGGAAACGGGATGAGCCGAAGACATGCACGCCGGCGAATCTTACCCAGGTTCGGGGCTCTCCGAGGAGATAACATCCCTAGTCCTGCTCTGCGGGGTCTCCGCATGATCACTAGATCAGAAAGAGTAGCTACAAACGCTCCTAGAGCTGTTGGGTTCAAGGGAGAAGAAGAGCAAGGCTAGCTCTTGCTTCCCTCTCTCTATGGTGTGTGTGTAATGCTAAGAAGCCAACCCTTTGCATGAGTGCCCCGGGGGGTTTATATAGGCCTACCCTCGGGGGTACAATTGTAATCCGGCTGGGCACGGGTCCCAGCCGTCAGTGTCTACGCTCGCCGGCTTCTCCGCCGGCCGTTGGGGCCCGCCGACTGGGGGGTCCCGCCGGCTGTCGGCCTCTTGGTCGACAGGTCGGCCCCACCGCCTAGGGTCTTGTAGGCGGCTGCTTACTGTAGCCTCGCCCCTGATGACGAGGGCTCCGTCGAGGTAAGCGTGGCTACAGTGTGCCGCCTCGAGGGCTCTCACTGTAGCCTTACCTCGTCTTGTCTCCTTAATGTGGCGCATGCTTCGAGGGAGGGGGGTAGCCGGCTTCTGGGGGCCGGCTACGCCCTTGGCCGACTAGGGGAGGCCGGGCCGCCTTCGCCTATCTCTCCGGCTAAAGGGGCCCGCCGCCCATGGGACGTACTAGCGCTGGTCGTGGATGACGTTGAGGCCGGCATGGCTTCAGTGCCGAGCCGGACGGGAGATGGCTGACCCGTACGGCGTCCTGTGGCCATGCCTGCCTCGGGCTTCGGGGGTAGTGGGCCGCACTGTGGCCACACCCCGTCTTGTCACCGTTATGTGGGTGTAGTTTTGGTGGGTGCGGTCTTGGCCAGCTTCTTGGAGTCGGCGTTCTTCGTGGCCGGCTCTGGGAAGTCGGCATCCTCTATGGCCGGCTTCTTGGAGTCGGCCACCCCGTGGTTATCTTGGGGGGAGGTTGCTGAGGCTGGGTCACCTTCTGAGAGTCGGCTTCGGAGGTAGCCGGCCGGGGAAGGCGGCCCAATGCTTGAAATGCTTGAAGGCCCAAATGGCCTGATAATTTTCTGAAGAGCCAGGGGCAGTCGGTTAGGCTACCCGTGGCTATTTACTCCGACAGTAGTCCCCGAAGCTGATTGGGCTTCGAGGTTGGGTAGGAGTCGAGAAGCTCGATCAGCTTTCTATCTTGACAAGCCGGCAGCTGGGAGCCCGCTTTGGTTAGGCGCGTTGTTTGGGCCAAATATTTTGGAGTCGGAGGGCGGGAGCTCGCCAGCGCATGCACCGGGCCGCGGGCCGGTCACTTGCCGCCTGCGATCCAGGTGGCCTCTCTTGGCTAAAAAGCCTGCCAGCCCACACGCGCGACGGGACGTCGCTGCAGGGCGGGGGCCCGCCACGCCCACGCCCGGGCCCAGGCGTGGATTCTCTGTAGCCCGAAACCGGCCGCACGTCTCCCTGCGGCGGTTTCGGCACACCTTTATGGCGTAATAACCGCGAGGCGTGGGGGGAGTGGGTGCAGTTAATCCCACGTCTCACCCCACGTCCGGCCCCCGGCTTCACCTCGCGAAGCTATAAGTAGGGGGAGAGGGAGAGCGGCAGGCTCTCGCACGCTCCTCCTCTTTCCACCATCTTCTTCCTCCTGCCGTTTCTTGCAACAGCGCCTCGCCGCCGCGCTCTTCCACCACTAGCTCCTCCGCCGCCGCGCTCGTTTTTGCCATGCCCCCCGCCACGGAGCAGTACGGCGGGGATTGGGACGGCTCCAACGTCCACGAGGACCACGTCGAATTCCTCCGCAAGACGCGGCGGCTGCCCGGCGCGGACAAGGTGGAGGTCCGTCGCGCGCCGGCGAAGGAGATTACGCCGGCGCCGCGGGAAGGCGAGCGGGTAGTTTTCCGCTCGCATTTCTTGCGCGGCATCGGCCTGCCCGTGAGCGCTTTCTTCCGCTCTTGGCTCGAGTTCTACCAACTCCAGCCGCACCACCTCACCCCGAACGCGGTGGTGCTGCTGTCTGCCTTCGTCACTCTGTGCGAAGTCTACCTCGGCGTCCTCCCTACCCTCGAGCTCTGGGGGAGTTCTTCCAGTCCCAGCTGGGCACGCGCACGCAAGGCATGCCGGCTCAGAGTGGCGCCTTCATCGCGATGCGGAGGGTGTCTGCCGACAACCCCTTCCCCATCATCACGCTGATCCAGTCGGTGAAGCTATGGCAAAAGTCATACTTCTACGTGAAGAACGTCGCCCCGCAGGGCGACTACGTCAATCTGCCGGCTTACGTAGCCGGCCCACTGGCGGGCAGGCGGCCCCAGTGGTCCTACAGGACCGTGATGCTGACGCCGGCTGGAACAGCAGCCGTCGCCCGAGTGCGAGCGATGACCCAGTCGGAGGGCTTGTCGGAGGCCGACCTGCTGGCCGCCTTCGTCACGCGCCGGGTAGTCCCGCTCCAGAGCCGCCCTCATCTGATCTGTCAGATGAGCGGCCAGCTCGATCCAAGCCGGATGTGTACCAAGGACATGCCGCACGACGAGGTGGCCTATATGGTGAACTACCTCGCGAACTGCAAACTCTCCGCAGAGTGGCAGTTCGGCAAGGAGCCATATAGCCGAGCCAATCCGCCGCCCACGGTATGTTCTCCTTGTCTCTTCTTCTTCTCTCAGTTTTGTCGCCGAGTTCCTTTTGGCCGACTCTGACTAGTCGGCTTGTTTTCGATAGAGCCCTCTTCTTCGGCCTGCAGGCGGGTCGGACGCGGAGCGCCGATTCGCCCCCGACCGGACGGAGCACGATCTGGAGGACCCCGACTTGGGGGCGGCTGCTATGGACGACAACACCGAGCCGGGCGGTGGCCAAGCCGGCGGCGAAGCAGGCGGCTCCGGGCACGGAGTCAGCTTCGACGATTGGCCGGACGACGACGAGGCTGAAGTCGTCCCGCGCCGTCAGCCGGCGTCTAGCCGCGGTGCGGGTTCCTCCGCTGCACCGCCTGCTCAGGGCGGCGGGCAAAAGCGTCGTGCCGCGCAGGGTTTTTCGGCAGTCAGACGAAGAAACCCTGGGGGGGCGGCGGCGACTAGGCGGGAGGAGGCGGCCGCGAAGGCGGCTCGCTTCCGCAAGACGGTGAAGCAACCACAAACGGTGTCGGCGTAAGTTCAAACTCCTTTGTGTACTCTTTTTTCTTTTCTCTGGTGGCTCCTGAATCCTTGTCTTTTTCTCAAAACACCAGAGCTCCATTGTCGCTCGAGCGGGCGGCTGCCGCCTCCGTCGTTGAGTCGCCGAGGGGATCTGGGAGCACCACTCGCCGCGTGGACGCCCGTGCGGACCTTCAGGCGGCGACGGAACGGAATGCGCGGGAGGTGCGGGAGGAGCGGGAGGCGCGGGAGGCGGAGGCGCGGAAGGCGGCCGCCGCCCAGGCGGCGCAGGAGGAGGAGGCGGCCAAGGCGCGCACCGACGCCGCAGCCAAGGCCCAAGCGGAGGCTGCGGCTGCAGCGATGGCGGAGGGGGCCTTGTTGGTCACCCCACTGCGCGTCGCAGCGCCTGCGGCCCTGGAGCCCCCGCCAGAAGAAGCCGGCGGTGACTAGCCGGGGCTGGAGAGGGATGACGACATCGTCATCCTGGAGAGGGCGCCGGTGCCGACACCGCCGACTGTGGCGGCTCAAGGCGGCCGGTCTGATCTGCCGCCTGCGCAGTCGGCGGGGGGCGAGCCGGCCGCAAGGACTGAGTTGGCGGTCCGGATGCCGCCGAGCCGGCGCGCGGGGAAGGCGGCGTCAGAGCCACAGAAGGCTGCGTCGGCCCAGGATGTGGAGGTAGCCAGCACTACCTCGGGGTGGACGCCGGGCGGAGGGACGGCCGTGATGAACGTGGCCGCGCAGGACGTCCGGACCCGGCTCCAGGCCCAGGCCACGGCGCTGAGGCAATACACCGACGAATTCCTTGCGACGCGGGCGGCCATCCGGGTTAGTCTTCTTATCTTGCTTCTTCTTGATCTTGGTTACTTCCGTGGGGGCGCGTCAGCGCACCCACTGGGTGTAGTCCCCGAGTTCCGAGTCGGCTGCTGAGCAGGCGGCTTGGAACTTCTTAGTGGATTTGGCTTTTGCTATTCTTGTCCTTACTTCGATCTTCTGCCTGTCTTGCAGGACTACCACAATCTTCGCGCGGCTGCCTTCAACTCCCAGGCTCGGGAGCTGACCCAGAAGACTGCCGACCTAACTGAGAGCCAGGGTAAGTGCTTTGTTCTTTATCTCACGTGGGGGCGCGTCAGCGCACCCACTGGGTGTAGTCCCCGAGATTCGGGCCGACTGCTGAGCAGTCGGGTCGGATCTTCCTTGACGACTTTCTCTTATTGTTTCTTCTTTTTCTGCCGTCCCTGCAGCGGCCAACGCCGGTCTGAGGGCGCAGCTGGGAGAGTCTTAGACTGCCCTTCGTGCCAAGGAGGCCGAGCTTGCCGCCTTGGTGCAGGAACGCGACCGCCTGGCCAAGAGGTTGGCCGACCAGGAGGAGGGCCACAAGGCTGCTCTCAAGGCGGTGCAGGACCGTGAAGCCGCCCTCCAGGCCGAGTACGAGACAGAAGCGGCTGGCTGGGCTGAAGCAAGGCAGACTCTGATCACTGGCTATGGCCAGATCGAAGATCTGGTTGACGGTAAGCCGCCTACTTCTTCGTCCTTTCTTGCCGTCTGCTGCTTTTGGCTCGTTTTCTGACTTGGTGTTTTCTCTTCATTCTCTTTCTTTCTTGCGCAGAGTACTTCCCTGGCTACTCTACCGCCGCCAACCAGATCATCGAGGCCCGCCGCCAAGCGCGAAGGCAGGCTGGCTTCGAGATTGCACCAAGCGCTGGCCGTTCGCTGGAGGAGCAGCTCTTGGAGATCCAGTCCCGTCTCCAGCCGGCTCACCGACTGCTTCACCGGCTTTAGCGTGCTGGGGCGCAAGTATTGGCCGCCCTCTGGCCCGGCGAAGTGGTTCCCCGCACCCCCAGTCGGACTGCCGACTGGCTGGAGGTGGCGGTCGGTCGCTTCGAAGCCTGGAAGGCCTTGGCGGCTCGGTCCGGTGCCAGGCGGGCGCTGGAGTTTGTCAAGGCCTGGTACCCCGGCCTGAGTCTGGACCAGCTGGCTACCTGGCAACAGCAAGCCGACACGGAGCTAGAGCCGGCGCGGCCGGCTATCATCCGGCGGGCTTCGGCGATCGCCGACTACACCGACACCAGCATCTTCGCCCCTGAGGTAGATGACAACGGTGTCGCCCAGCCGAAGGAGTGGTTCGGGCTGAACCCGGCAGACGGTGAAGACTCGGCGGAGGAGATCGACTCCAGCGACGAGGGCGAGGAGGAGGAGGAGGAGGAGGAGGGTGAAGACGCCGAGCCGGATGGTGGAGCGGCCGACCAGCCTCAGCCTGACCGCGTCTCCAGCACCACGTCACGCGCGGGTGCGTCGCCTGCCACCGGTGGTGACCAAGCCGAGACCCGCCAGCCGGCCACTCCTTCAGCCGGCGACGCCATCTCCACCGACCAGCCTGGCTCCCCCACCGCGCCTTAGTCTAGTCTGCTATCTTTTTTTTTCCTGTCTTGTCACTTTTGGAACAATATTCTGTTAAGTCTGCACAATTCCACCCACTGGGGGTGTATTCAAGCTTATGTCTATTGCCGGCCTGTTGGGGGCTTTATATGTATATACGACTTATGCATGCGTTTGGCTTTTCCTCATACTTTGCTTTTCATCCTTCTGTTGTTTCCTTTGCCGCCCTCCCTTGGTTGCCGCCTCCCCAGTCAAACAGTTGCTCTGCAATCTGTGGCTGGAAGAGTGCTTGGCCAATTGGGAGGGCAAGTACTCTAGCTTTGTTGGATTAGAGCTAAGTGTTTAGGAAGCCGGCCAGCCGGCTGTTCTGACAGCCGGCAAGCATGGTTGGGGGCCGTCATTTTGCTATATAAGTTCGTTAGTCCTTAGCTGTTTTTCGTGTGGGCATCCTTTCTGCCTTGGCTCTTGCTAGTCGGACAGTCGATTCTTCGAGCTGTGACTTTCAACAAGAGGGGACTCGGGAGCCAGCACACTACTTGTCTGACTTCAGGTAGAACTTTTAATATAGCTCAAGGCGGCCAGTCCCCGGGCCGACTAGTCGAACCCGGTGCCAGACAAGAAATCAAATGTAATAATATATTCATGGATATGACACTCGTCATTCATAAATAAATAAAGGCAGTCCCCGAGTACTGTTCGGGGGGCCTGTTGGTTCGTACTTAATACAAAAGGGTAGCATGATACATACTGCTTTCAACTTTAAAATCTTCTCAGGAGGTTCGTGTTCCATGGTCGCTCCGACTCCTTGCCGGAGTCATCTCTCTTGCGTGCTCTTGGTTTTTGCGCGTCGATCAAGTAGTAGGAGTCGTTGCCTAGTGCCTTGCTGACGACGAAGGGGCATTCCCAAGGGGCCGAGAGCTTGTGCTGGCCGGCTGTTCGCTGGATCAGCCGGAGCACAAGGTCGCCCTCTTGGAAGGATCTTGGCTTGACCTTGCGGTTGTGGTAGCGGCGCAGCCCTTGCTGGTAGATGGCGGACCGGCTGAGTGCTAACAGCCGGCCTTCTTCTAGTAGGTCGACGCCGTCTTCTCTTGCTTCCTTGGCCTCCGCCTCCGTGTACATGGTGACCCGAGGCGAGTCGAACTCGATGTCTGTTGGGATGACAGCCTCGGCACCATATACAAGGAAGAACGGAGTGAAGCCGGTTGACTTGTTGGGGGTAGTGAGCAGAGTCCAGAGGACAGCCGGCAGCTCATCGAGCCAGCAGCCGGCCGATCGCTCCAGTGGCACAACCAGTCGGGGCTTGATGCCGGAGAGGATGAGTCCATTTGCTCGCTCGACCTGGCCGTTTGACTGCGGGTGGGCAACGGACGCTAAGTCCAGTCGGATGCCCTGCGTCGCGCAGAAACGCGCTAGTGCTCCTTTGGCAAAGTTTGTGCCGTTGTCGGTGATGATGCTGTGCGGCACGCCGTACCGAGTGGTGATGTCGGTGATGAATGTTACGGAAGTCGGCCCGTTCAGCTTCTTGACCGGCTTCGTTCGATCCACTTTGTGAACTTGTCCACAGCGACAAGTAGATGTGTCAAGCCACTGCGGGCTGTCTTGAAAGGGCCCACCATGTCCAGTCCCCAGACGGCAAAGGGCCAGGTGAGGGGAATGGTCTTGAGTGCAGAAGCCGGCAGGTGTTGCTTGGAACTGAAGACTTGGCATCCTCTACAGCTCTTGACTATCTCTTTGGCATCTTCCAAGGCAGTCGGCCAAAAGAAACCATGGCGGGAATCCTTGGCCACAAGTGATCTTGAGGCTGCGTGGTGGCCGCATTCGCCTTGGTGGATATCCTTGAGGATTGCCACTCCTTTTTCTGGCTCGACACTACGCTGGAAGACTCCAGTGACGCTGCGCTTCACAAGCTCTCTGTTGATTATTGCATATGCTCCGGCTCGTCGTTGCACTAGTCTTGCTGAGATCTCATCAGCCGGCAGCTCTCTGCTGACTAGGAACTTGAGGATGGGCTGGGCCCATGATGGAGCTGTGACTTCTTCTTCAGTTAGTGTAGCCACCATGACTCGGGTGGGTGGGTTGGGTGGCGTGGAATTGGAGTCGGCCACCGGTTCTTGTGTTGCTGCAGTCCCCGGGCCGACTGCTGCAGTCCCCGGGCCGGGTTCTGAAGTCCCCGGGCCGGGTGCGACTACAGCAGTCCCCGGGCCAGTTGTCGAAGTCCCTGTGCTGCCTGCGGGGTTCCTCCAGTTGGATCCGGCTGCATCTGGCACAGGTGGTACGAAGATAGAGTCCGACTCTAGAGACGGCTTGATGGACGGCTTGTGGAGGCGCTGGAGGGAGACGCCAGTCGGTATGGCTTGTCGGGTGGAGCCGATCCGTGCTAGGGCATCTGCTTGGTCGTTGTCGGCCCTTGGCACGTGAAGGAACTCGCACCCTTCGAAGTACCCGCTGATCTGCTGGACAAGGAATCGATAGCTTGCCATGTTCGCGTCCGACGACTGCTGGACCACCAAGTCTGAGTCGCCGTAACACAGGATCCGGCGTATGCCGAGCTCTTCGGCTAGCCGGAGCCCATGCACGAGCGCCTCGTACTCGGCCACATTGTTGGAGGCGGCAAAGTGGATCTGCAGCGTGTATTTGAGCTTGTCGCCTTTGGGAGAGGTGAGGACGATGCCGGCTCCCAAGCCGGTGCGCATCTTGGACCCGTCAAAGTGCATCCGCCAATGGGTAGAGTCGGGAGCCGGCGGTAGGTACTGGGTCTCGGCCCAGTCGACGAGGAAGTCGGCCAATGCTTGGGACTTGATGGCGGTGCGGGGTTGGTAGAAGATCGTGTATGGTGCCAACGCAATGGCCCACTTAGCCACCCGGCCGGATGCATCCCGGCTGCCTATGATCACGGCGAGCGGGGCGGTGCACACGACCGTGATGGGATGCTCTTGGAAGTAGGGCTTCAGCTTCTTGGCGGCGAAGTACACCCCATAGCACATCTTCTGGTAGTGCGGGTAGTTCTGCTTTGAGCTGGATAGCACTTCGCTTAGGTAGTACACTGGCCTCTGGACTAGCTGGGCTCGGCCTTCTTCCGGGCGCTGGACCACAACAACTGTACTGACTACTCGGCTAGTCGCGGCAATGTAGAGGAGCATGGGCTCCATCTCAGTCGGTGCTGCCAGGACAGACGGAGTGGTCAGCATCTTCTTCAACTCATGGAAGGCTTGGTCGGCTTGGTCATTCCACTCGAAGTGAGTGGACTTCTTCATGAGTCGGTACAGGGGGAGAGCCTTCTTTCCTAGTCGGCTGATAAAGCGATTCAGGGAGGCCAAGCACCCGGTGAACTTCTGCACATCTCGTAGTTTGGTGGGAATCTCCATCCTCTCGATGGCCTTGATCTTCACAGGGTTGCACTCGATGCCGTGTTCGGAGACCAGGAAGCCTAGCAGCTGGCCGGCTGGTACTCCAAACACGCACTTCTCGGGGTTGAGCTTGATTTGGAAACGACGCAGGTTGGCGAATGTTTCTTTCAGGTCTTCCAGCAGGGTGCCGCGCTTCTCTGTCTTCACCACAATGTCGTCTACATAGACGTGGGCATTTCTGCCGAGTTGTTTCAGGAGGCATTTCTACATGCAACGCTGAAAAGTGGCACCGGCATTCCTCAAGCCGAATGTCATAGTCAGGTAACAGAAAGCTCCAAATGGTGTGATGAAGGCAGTCTTCAGGCGGTCTGCTGGGTCCAACTTGATCTGATGGTACCCTGAGTAGGCATCCAAAAAACTCAACAGCTCGCATCCGGCTGTGGAGTCTATCACTTGGTCGATCCGTGGCAGAGCAAACGGATCCTTGGGGCAGGCCTTGTTCAGGCTGGTGTAGTCTATACACATACGCCACTTGTTATTCTTCTTCAATACCAGAACTGGGTTGGCAAGCCACTCTGGAAAAAACACTTCCATGATAAAGCCAGCGGCAAGGAGCTGGGCTATCTCTTCTCCTACGATTCTTCGCTTCTCTTCTGACAGTCGGCGGAGGGGTTGCTTGACCGGCTTCGCGTCGGCTCGGACATGTAATTTGTGCTCGGCGAAATCCTTCGGGACACCCGGCATGTCCTTTGGGGACCATGCAAAGATGTCTCGATTCTCACGGAGGAAGTCGACGAGCTCGCCTTCTTATTTACTGTCCAAGTTCGCCCCAATGACGGCAAACCTCTCCGGATTCTCCGGGTCCAGAGGTATCTTCTTCGTCTCTTTGGCAGGCTGGAAGGAGCCCTGCGCATCACAATCTTTGGGGTTGGGGGACAGGGCCGGCTGCTTGCCGGCCATGGCCACAACCCGCTCAAGGATCTTCTTCTCTTCTGCCACTACGAGGGACTCGGCCAGCCGGCTACTGGCCATGGCACACTCGATGGACTTCTTGTAATCGCCGGCTACCGTGATGATCCCCTTCGAGCTCGGCATCTTCATCTTCAGGTAGGCGTAGTGGGGCACAGCCATGAACTTGGCCAGAGCAGGTCGGCCAAGCAAAGCATGGTAGGGGCTCTCCAGATCCACTACTTCGAACCAGATCGCTTCTCGGCGAAAATGATCTTTGTCTCCGAAGAGAACATCCATTTTAATCTTGCCGATTGGGGAGCAGGACAAGCCGGGGACGATACCATGGAACACGGTTCGGCTTGGCATAAGCTGCTTCGCCTTGATGTTCAGCTTCTCCATGGTATCGCGGTACAGTATATTGATACTGCTTCCGCCATCTATCAGGACACGGGAGAATCGGGCAGCTCGCCTCTCTGTCGCGAGGGTGACATCCAAGACCATTGCATAGGAGCCAGGGGATGGCATCACCTCTGGGTGGTCGGCCTGGCTCCAGCTGATTGGCTTCTCTGACCAGTGCATGAACTCGGGGGCGCTAGAGGCGACTGCATTGACATCTTGATGCTGACGGCGCCGAATACGCTTGTCATCGGCTTGGCTGGTGAAGACGACGTAGGCGGCATGCTCTTCAGGGAACTCGTCTTGGATGGTTCCGACTGCCGGCCGAGCCGCCGGCTGCGCGGGGGCTGGAGGCGACGGGCCGGGAGGCGGAGGCGGCAACAGCCCTTCACCCTTGGAGATTCGCGTGAGCCAATGGCATTTTCGGGTCGTGTGGTTGGACGGCTTCGCGCCGCTGTGGAACTTGCAGGGGGCGTCGAGAGTTTGCTCGTAAGAGAAAGCCGGCTGCCAAGCCGGCCTGCCACCCTTCTTCTTGGGAGCGGGCCGCTCTTCGGGCTGCTCATCTTCAACTGTGGCCACCTACCGACTGGTGGAAGGCGGCATGGGGGCCTTGCGCTTGTGATCGTTCTGGTAGGGGCACCGATTGGAGTCGCTAGCCGGCGTCTTGGGAGCTGGAGCAATCACCTTCCCAGAGGCATCTACTCGAAGCTCGGTTTTCATCGAGGAGTCGGCCGTGGCGTACTTGTCCGCGATGATCAGGAGTTCGTCGAGGGTAGCCGGTTCGTCGCAGAGGAGTCGGTGCTTGGGGAGGGTGCCCTCTCGGCACCCGGCGGTGAAGTACTCGATGGCCTGAACCTCGTGCACCCCTCGTAGGAGTTGCGGAGCTCGGCCCACCGCGTGAGGTAGTCGCGGGTTGACTCGTCGGGCCCTTGGACGCATAGGGAGAGCTGGCGAGGCTTGGGAGGTCGCTTGTACGTGCTGGTGAAGTTGCGGACGAAGACTTCCGTGAAGTCCAGCTAGCTGTTGATGCTGTAGGGCTTGAGGCTGTTGAGCCAGGTGCGCGCCGTGCCTTGCAGCATGAGGGGGGCGTACTTCACGGCGATGCGTCGGTTGCCGTTGGCTATGCTGACAGCAGTGGAGTAGTCGATGAGCCAATCTTCCGGCTTCACCGAGCCGTTGTACTTGGGCGTGTCTCTGGGGAGCGAGAACCCTTTGGGGAAGGGCTCGTTGCGGATTCGGGGGCCAAAGCATGGCGGGCCGACATCGTGTTCTTCTTCTAACGCCAGGGATCGGGCAAGGCGGTCGATCCGGTGGCGGGCGTCGTTCTCGCCGACTCCTTCTCGGCGGCCTAGTCGGTCACCAAGAGTCGGGTGCGTGACGGGCGGCGGGGTGAGACGTCTCTCTCTTCGAGGCGGGGGAGGAGGCAGGTTTCCTTGGCGCTCCACCGCTCGAGGGCGGCCATCCGCGTCGCGCTCGATGGTGATACGAGTCCGGCTGCGGCTAGCAGCCGGCTCCTTGTCTTTCTTCTGGCGGGCGCCGCTCGCAGTCGGCAAGCGGGACGTCGCGGCGTGCTCTCGGCGCGGGGGATGACTATCGGCGCGGGCGCCGGCTTCGTGCCTTTCTGCAGTCGCGTCGATCAGCTGCTGGATCCGTCTTGTCATGTAGGGGAGCTCATCGGCTCCCAGCCCATTTAGCTCTTCAGCGGCCGCCTGAGCGGCTCGCAGATTCTCGAGCGGGGTGGCGTAGACGGGGCGATCTGCCCCCAGCATGCTGGCAATAGCCGCGCCGTGCTTCTGGACGAAGCCGGCTCAGCTCGGCCCGCTAGGCGGCGGCGTACCGAAGGCGGCGCGGTCGACTTCGCACTGGTGGGCCTCGGTGAGGCGTCTCATGGAGGCTATCTTCTGGCCTTCCGCGATGAGGGCGAGGCGGCGTGCCTCCAGGGTCTCGGCGTCGGCGTCGGCCGGGATGGGGACGGAGAGGTCGTGCATCGCCGCTTGCAGGGCGTCGTGGGCGTTCTCGCCCGAGTTGGCGACGTGGCTGATGACCAGCACTTCGGTGACAGCGCTGCTGCCACTGTCAGCTCGAGGGAGAGGATCATCGAAGACCACCACGTCGGAGGGGTAGGCGTCGAGCGATGCCGTGTCGGAGTCGACGAGCATCGGGTCGGTGGAGCCGACCGACTCCACATCTACAGCAGGCTCGCTAGAGACGTGAAGCTGGTCGAGGAGGCTAACGAGGCGGCTCTCGGGGTAGTCCGTGCCTGCGTCGGACGCAGGCTCGTCGGAGATGCGAGTCTCTCCGAGAAGATCGGCGAGGCAGCTCGCCGCGCAGGCGTCGTCGACGCCTTGCAGCGCGTCGAGGCAAACGCCATCGAGCGCAGCAGGCTGGCTGCGCTCGCGGGGGAGGAAGAGGGTTCCCGTCCATAACAGGTCTCGGGACGATGGTGCACCTGGCCCCACGGTGGGCGCCAAATGTCGGGTGGTAGGTGCGACATATGTCAACAGGTGGCTTATCATGGTGGGTGCCAGTAAGACGTCGCCGGTGCCTGGAAACGGGATGAGGCGAAGACATGCACGCCGGCGAATCTTACCCAGGTTCGGGGCTCTCCGAGGAGATAACACCCCTAGTCCTGCTCTGCGGGGTCTCCGCATTATCACTAGATCAGAAAGAGTAGCTACAAACGCTCCTAGAGCTGTTGGGTTCAAGGGAGAAGAAGAGCAAGGCTAGCTCTTGCTTCCCTCTCTCTATGGTGTGTGTGTAATGCTAAGAAGCCAACCCTTTGCATGGGTGCGCCGGGGGGTTTATATAGGCCTACCCCCCGGGGGTACAATTGTAATCCGGCTGGGCGCGGGTCCCAGCCGTCAGTGTCTACGCTCGCCGGCTTCTCCGCCGGCCGTTGGGGCCCGCCGACTGGTGGGTCCCGCCGGCTGCCGGCCTCTTGGTCGACAGGCCGGCCCCACTGCCTAGGGTCTTGTCGGCGGCTGCTTACTGTAGCCTCGCCCCTGATGACGAGGGCTCCGTCGAGGTAAGCGTGCCTACAGTGTGCCGCCTCGAGGGCTCTCACTGTAGCCTTACCTCGTCTAGTCTCCTTAATGTGGCGCATGCTTCGAGGGAGGGGGGTAGCCGGCTTCTGGGGGCCGGCTACGCCCTTGGACGACTAGGGGAGGTCGGGCCGCCTTCGCCTCTCTCTCCGGCTAAAGGGGCCCGCCGCCCGTGGGCCGTACTGGCGCTGGTCGTGGATGACGTTGAGGCCGGCATGGCTTCAGTGCCGGGCCGGACGGGAGATGGCTGACCCGTACGGCGTCCTGTGGCCATGCCTGCCTCGGGCTTCGGGGGTAGTGGGCCGCACTGTGGCCACACCCCGTCTTGTCACCGTTATGTGGGTGTAGTTTTAGTGGGTGCGGTCTTGGCCAGCTTCTTGGAGTCGGCGTTCTTTGTGGCCGGCTCTGGGAAGTCGGCATCCTCTATGGCCGGCTTCTTGGAGTCGGCCACCCCGTGGTTATCTTGGGGGGAGGTTGCTGAGGCTGGGTCGCCTTCTGAGAGTCGGCTTCGGAGGTAGCCGGCCGGGGAAGGCGGCCCAATGCTTGAAATGCTTGAAGGCCCAAATGGCCTGATAATTTTCTGAAGAGGTAGGGGCAGTCGGTTAGGCCACCCATGGCTATTTACTCCGACAGACGAGGTGACGATGCGCGTGGGAAATGGTTCCAAAGTCGATGTGATCACCGTCGGCATGCTACCTCTACATCTACCTTCGGGATTAGTTTTAGACCTGAATAATTGTTATTTGCTGCCAGCGTTAAGCATGAAGATTATATCTGGATCTTGTTCGATGCGAGACAGTTATTCATTTAAATCATAGAATAATGGTTGTTCTATTTATATGAGTAATATCTTTTATGGTCATGCACCCTTGATGAGTGGTCTATTTTTATTGAATCTCGATAGTAGTGATACACATATTCATAGTATTGAAGCCAAAAGATATAAATTTAATAATGATAGTGCAACTTATTTGTGGCACTGCCGTTTAGGTCATATTGGTGTAAAGCGCATGAAGAAACTCCATGCTGATGGGCTTTTGGAATCACTTGATTCTGAATCACTTGATGCTTGCGAACCATGCATCATGGGCAAGATCACTAAGACTCCGTTCTCCGGAACAATGGAGCGAGCAACAGACTTGTTGGAAATAATACATGCTGATGTATGCGGTCCGATGAGTGTTGATGCTCGCGGCGGGTATCGTTATTTTCTAACCATCACAGATGATTTGAGTTGATATGGGTATATTTACTTGATGAAACATAAGTCTTAAACATTTGAAAAGTTCAAAGAAATTTAGAGTGAAGTGGAAAATCATCATAACAAGAAAATAAAGTTTATATGGTCTCATCGTGGAGGAGAATATTTGAGTTACGAGTTTGGTCTTCATTTCAAACAATGCGGAATAGTTTCGCAACTCACGCCACCCAGAACAGCACAACGTAATGGTGTGTCCGAACGTCGTAATCGTACTTTATTAGATATGGTATGATCTATGATGTCTCTTACTGATTTACCGCTATCGTTTTGGGGTTATGCTTTAGAGACGGCTGCATTCACGTTAAATAGGGCACCATCTAAATCCGTTGAGACGATGCCATATGAACTGTGGTTTGGCAAGAAACCCAAGTTGTCGTTTCTTAAAGTTTGGGGCTGCGATGCTTATGTGAAAAAGCTTCAACTTGATAAGTGCTACCTCTTGAGCACTGCGTTGGTTTTCCCTTGAAGAGGAAAGGGTGATGCAGCAAAGTAGCGTAAGTATTTCCCTCGGTTTTTTAGAACCAAGGTATCAATCCAGTAGGAGGCCACGCACGAGTCCCTCGCACCTACACAAAAAAATAAATCCTCACAACCAACGCAATAAAGGGGTAGTCAATCCCTTCACGGTCACTTACGAGAGTGAGATTTTATAGATATGATAAGATAATATTTTTAGTATTTTTATGATAAAGATGCAAAGTAAAGAAAGCAAAAAAATGGTGCCAGAAATAGCTTGTTGTCGGGAGATTAATATGATGGAAAATAGACCCGGGGGCCATAGGTTTCACTAGAGGCTTCTCTCGAGAGCATAAGTATTACGGTGGGTGAACAATTTACTATTGAGCAATTGACAGAATTGAGCATAGTTATGAGAATATCTAGGTATGATCATGTATATAGGCATCACGTCCGAGACAAGTAGACCGACTCCTGCCTGCATCTACTACTATTACTCCACACGTCGACCGCTATCCAGCATGCATCTAGAGTATTAAGTTCAAAAGAACAGAGTAACGCTTTAAGCAAGATGACATGATGTAGAGGGATAAACTCATGCAATATGATATAAACCCCATCTTGTTATCCTCGATGGCAACAATACAATACGTGCCTTGCTGCCCCTACTGTCACTGGGAAAGGACACCGCAAGATTGAACCCAAAGCTAAGCACTTCTCCCATTGCAAGAAAGATCAATCTAGTAGGCCAAACCAAACTGATAATTCGAAGAGACTTGCAAAGATAACCAATCATACATAAAAGAATTCAGAGAAGATTCAAATATTGTTCATAGATAAACTTGATCATAAACCCACAATTCATCGGTCTCAACAAACACACCGCAAAAGAAGATTACATCGAATGGATCTCCACAAGAGAGGGGGAGAACATTGTATTGAGATCCAAAAAGGGAGAAGAAGCCATCTAGCTAATAACTATGGACCCGAAGGTCTGAGGTAAACTACTCACACATCATCGGAGAGGCTATGGTGTTGATGTAGAAGCCCTCCGTGATCGATGCCCACTCCGGCGGAGCTCCGAAAAAGGCCCCAAGATGGGATCTCATGGGTACAGAAGGTTGCGGCGGTGGAATTAGGTTTTTGGCTCCGTATCTGGTAGTTTGGGGGTACGTAGGTATATATAGGAGGAAGAAGTACGTCGGTGGAGCAACATGGGGCCCACGAGGGTGGAGGGCGCGCCCTGGGGGTAGGCGTGCCCCCTACCTCGTGCCCTCCTGGTTGATGTCTTGACGTAGGGTCCAAGTCCTCTGGATTAATTTCGTTCCGAAAATCACGTTCCCGAAGGTTTCATTCCGTTTGGATTCCGTTTGATATTCTTTTTCTGCGAAACTCTGAAATAGGCAAAAAACAGCAATTCTGGGCTGGGCCTCCGGTTATTAGGTTAGTCCCAAAAATAATATAAAAGTGTATAATAAAGCCATTAATGTCCAAAACAGAATATAATATAGCATGGAACAATCAAAAATTATAGATACGTTGGAGACGTATCAATAAGCTCGAACCCAAATCGGCGAAATGTGTCTTCATAGGATACCCAAAGGAAACTGTTGGGTACACCTTCTATCACAGATCCGAAGGCAATATATTCGTTGCTAAGAATGGATCCTTTCTAGAGAAGGAGTTTATCTCGAAAGAAGTGAGTGGGAGGAAAATAGAACTTGATGAGGTAATTGTACATGTTCCCTTATTGGAAAGTAGTTCATCACAGAAATTAGTTCCAGTGATTCCTACGCCAATTAGTGAGGAAGCTAATGATGATGATCATGAAACTTCTGATCAAGTTACTACCGAACCTCGTAGGTCAACCAGACTAAGATCCGGACCAGAGTGGTACGGCAATCCTGTTCTGGAAGTCATGTTACTTGACCATGACAAACCTACGAACTATGAGGAAGCGATGATGAGCCCAGATTTTGCGAAATGGCTTGAGGCCATGAAATCTGAGATGGGATCCATGTATGAGAACAAAGTATGGAATTTGGTTGAATTGCCCGATGATCGGCAAGCCATAGAGAATAAAAGGATTTTCAAGAAGAAGACTGACGCTGACGGTAATCATACTGTCTACAAAGCTCGAGTTGTTGCAAAAGGTTTTCGACAAGTTCAAGGGGTTGACTACGATGATACCTTCTCACCCGTAGCGATGCTTAAGTCCGTCCGAATCATGTTAGCAATTGCCGCATTTTATGATTATGAAATATGGCAAATGGATGTCAAAACTGCATTCCTTAATGGATATCTTAAAGTTAAGTTGTATATGATGCAACCAGAAGGTTTTGTCGATCCAAAAGGTGCTAACAAAGTGTGCAAGCTCCAGCGATCCATTTATGGACTGGTGCACGCAACTCAGAGTTGGAATATACGCTTTGATAGTGTGATCAAAGCATATGGTTTTATACAGACTTCAGGAGAAGCCTGTATTTACAAGAAAGCGAGTGGGAGCTCTGTAGCATTTCTGATATTATATGTGGATGACATATTTTTGATCAGAAATGATATTGAGTTTCTGGATAGCATAAAAGGATACTTGAATAAGAATTTTTCAATGAAAGACCTCGGTGAAGCTGCTTATATATTGGGCATCAAGATCTATAGAGATAGATCAAGACGCTTAATTGGACTTTCACAAAGCACATACCTTGATAAAGTTTTGAAGAAGTTCAAAATGGATCAAGCAAATAAAGGGTTCTTGCCTGTGTTACAAGGCGTGAAGTTGAGTCAGACTCAATGCCCGACCACTACAGAAGAAAGAGAAAAAATGAAAGTCATTCCCTATGCTTCAGCCATTAGTTCTATCATGTATGCAATGTTGTGTACCAGACCTGATGTGTGCCTTGCTATTAGTTTAGAAGGGAGGTACCAAAGTAATCCAGGAGTGGATCACTGGACAGCGGTCAAGAACATCCTGAAATACCTGAAAAGGACTAAGGATATGTTTCTCGTTTATGGAGGTGACAACGAGCTCGTCGTAAATGGTTACGTCAGTGCAAGCTTTGACACTGATCCGGATGACTCTAAGTCACAAACCGGATACGTCTTTATATTGAATGGTGGAGCTGTCAGTGGTGCAGTTCCAAACAGAGCGACTTGGCGGCATTTACGTGTGAAGCGGAGTACATAGCTGCTTCGGAAGCAGCAAATGAAGGAGTTCATATCCGATCTAGGTGTCATACCTAGTGCATCGGGTCCAATGAAAATAATTTGTGACAATACTGGTGCAATTGCCTTGGCAAAGGAATCCAGATTTCACAAGAGAACCAAGCACATCAAGGGACGCTTCAATTCCATCCGCAATCAAGTCAATGAGGGAGACTGATGACCCACAAGTACAAGGGATCTATCGTAATCCTTTCAATAAGTAAGAGTGTCGAACCCAATGAGGAGCAGAAGGAAATGATAAGAGGTTTTCAGTAAGGTATTCTCTGCAAGCATTGAAATTATCGGTAACAGACAGTTTTGTGATAAGGTAATTTGTAACGGGTAATAAGTAATGAAAGTAAATAAGGTGCAGAAATACGGCCCAATCCTTTTTGTAGCAAAGGACAAGCCTGGACAAACTCTTATATAAAGGAAAACGCTCCCGAGGACACATGGGAATTATCGTCAAGCTGGTTTTCATCACGCTCATATGATTCGCGTTCGTTACTTTGATAATTTGGTATGTGGGTGGACCGGTGCTTGCGTGCTGTCCTTTCTTGGACAAGCATCCCACTTATGATTAACCCCTATTGCAAGCATCCGCAACTACAAGAGAAGTATTAAGGTAAACCTAAGCACAACATGAAACATATGGATCCAAATCAGCCCCTTACGAAGCAACTCATAAACTAGGGTTTAAGCTTCTGTCACTCTAGCAACCCATCATCTACTTATTACTTCCCAATGACTTCCTCTAGGCCCAAACAATGGTGAAGTGTCATGTAGTCGACGTTCACATAACACCACTGGAGGAGAGACAACATACATCTCATCAAAATATCGAACGAATACCAAATTCACATGACTACTTATAGCAAGACTTCTCCCATGTCCTCAGGAACAAACGTAACTACTCACAAATCACATTCATGATCATAATCAGAGAGGTATTAATATGCATAAAGGATCTGAACATATGATCTTCCACCAAATAAACCAACTAGCATCAACTACAAGGAGTAATCAACACTACTAGCAACCCACGGGTACCAATCTGAGGCTTTGGGACAAAGATTGGATACAAGAGAGGAACTAGGGTTTTAGAGGAAATGGTGCTGGTGAAGATGTTGATGGAGATTGACCCCCTCCCAATGAGAGGATCGTTGGTGATGGCGATGATTTCCCCCTCCCGGAGGGAAGTTTCCTCGTCAGAACAGCTCCGCCGGAGCCCTAGATTGGTTCCGCCAAGGTTCCGCCTCGTGGCGGCAGTGTTTCTTCCCGAAATCTTGCTTGTGATTTTTCCAGGGTAAAAGACTTCATATAGCAAAAGATGGGCACCGGAGGCCTGCCAGGGGGCCCACGAGGCAGGGGGCACGCTCAGGGGGGTAGGGCGCACCCCACCCTCGTGGATGGTGGGTGGCCCCCCTCTGGTACTTTCTTCGCTCAGTATTTTTTATTAATTCCAAAAAATAACTTCCGTGGAGTTTCAAGACTTTTGGAGTTGTGCAGAATAGGTCTCTAATATTTGCTCCTTTTCCAGCCCATAATTCCAGCTGCCGGCATTCTCCCTCTTCATGTAAACCTTGTAAAATAAGAGAGAAAAGGCATAAGTATTGTGACATAACGTGTAATAACAGCCCATTATGCAGTATATATCGATATAAAAGCATGATGCAAAATGGACGTATCAACTCCCCCAAGCTTAGACCTCGCTTGTCCTCAAGCGGAAGCAGATAACGAAAAATATGTCGATAAAATAAAATACGGACATGAGGGCATCATGATAATTCTTATAAAAGCAACATATATATGTATTGTCATATGATTTCTTATGCTCAAGTAATAATCTATTCACAATGTCAAGTATGAATCAGAAACTTCATTGAGAACCAACAAACTATAATCTCGGTCATTGAAGCAATTGCAATTTATCATAACATCGGAAAGAGTCAATATAAGAGCTTTTCAGCAAGTCCACATACTCAACTATCATTTAGTCTTTCACAATTGCTAACATTCACGCAATACTTATGGGTATGGAGTTTTAACGGGACACGGAGAAAGATAGGGGCGTATATTATTGCCTCCCAACCTTTTACCTCAAGATAATGTCAACAATAATAATTCATGCTAACTTACATCCAATTGGATATATATATATATAAGGATCTTTCCAACACAAGGTGCTTGCCAAAGGATAAAATGTAAAAAGGAAAGGTGAAGATCACCATGACTCTTGTATACGGTATAAGACAAAAGTAAAATATAGGCCCTTCGCAAAGGGAAGCAGAGGTTGTCATGAGCTTTTATGGTTGGATGCACAAAATCTTAATGCAAAAGAACGTCACTTTATATTGCCACTTGTGATATAGACCTTTATTATGCAGTCCGCCGCTTTTATTTCTTCCACATCACAAGATCGAATAAATCTTATTTTCTCCACACTAATAAATGATACATATTTAGAGAGCAATTTTTATTGCCTACAACAATGACAACTTACTTGAAGGATCTTGCTCAATCCATAGTTAGATATGGTGGACTCTGATCGCAAAACCAGGTTTAAGGATATTCGGAAGCACAAGTAGTATCTCTGCTTGGTGCAAAGAATTTGGCTAGCATGAGGGGGAAAGGCAAGCTCAACATGTTGGATGATCCATGACAATACATTTTATTTCGGATATAAGAAAACATAACCCATTACGTTGTCTTCCTTGTCCAACATCAACTCTATAGCATGCCATACTTTAATGAGTGCTCACAATCATAAAAGATATCCAAGATAGTGTATTTATATGTGAAAACCTCTCTTTCTTTATTACTTCTTATTAATTGCAACGATTCTTGGGGATCGTAGCAGAAATTAAAATTTTCTACGCATCACCAAGATCAATCTATGGAGTTTACTAGCAACGAGAGGGGAGGAGTGCATCTACATACCCTTGTAGATCGCGAGCGGAAGCGTTCAAGAGAACGGGGTTGATGGAGTCGTACTCGTCGTGATCCAAATCACCGATGATCCAAGCGCCGAACGGACGGCACATCCGCGTTCAACACACGTACGGAGTGGTGACGTCTCCCACGCCTTGATCCAGCAAGGAGGAGGGAGAGGTTGAGGAAGAAGGCTCCAACAGCAGCACGACAGTGTGGTGGTGGTGGGGTGACAGTTCTCCGGCAGGGCTACGCCAAGAACACGCGGAGGAGGAGAGGTGTTGGGGAGGGGAGGGGCTGCGCCTTGTATGTGGTCCTGCAGCCCTCCCCTCACCCCTCTATTTATAGGGAGAATGGGGAAGGCGGCCGGCCCCTCTAGATGAGATCTAGAGGGGGGCGGCGGCCAAGGGGGGAGGGAGCTTGCCCCCAAGCAAGGGGGGGCGCCCCCCCCTTTAGGGTTCCCCCCAAACCCTAGGCGCATGGGCCCTAGGGGGTTTGGCGCCCAGCCCACTAAGGGCTGGTTCCCTTCCACCTACAGCCCATAAGGCCCTCCGGGGCAGGTGGACCCTCCCGGTGGACTCCCGGAACCCCTCCGGTGGTCCCGGTACAATACCGGTATACCCCCGAATATTTCCGGTGACCGTATGGTGACTTCCCATATATAAATCTTTACCTCCGGACCATTCCGGAACTTCTCGTGACATCCGGGATCTCATCCGGGACTCCGAACAACGTTCGGTAATACCATACAAACCTTCCTTATAACCCTAGCGTCGTCGAACCTTAAGTGTGTAGACCCTACGGGTTCGGGAATCATGCAGACATGACCGAGACACCTCTCTAGCCAATAACCAACAGCGGGATCTGGATAGCCATGTTGGCTCCCACATGTTCCACGATGATCTCATCAGATGAACCACGATGTCGAGGATTCAAGCAATCCCGTATACAATTCCCTTTGTCAATCGGTACTTTACTTGCCCGAGATTCGATCGTCGGTATCCCAATACCTCGTTCAATCTCGTTACCGGCAAGTCACTTTACTCGTTCCGTAATGCATGATCCCGTGACTAACTACTTAGTCACATTGAGCTCATTATGATGATGCAATACTGAGTGGGCCCAGAGATACCTCTCCGTCATACGGACTGACAAATCCCAGTCTTGATCCGAGCCAACCCAACAGACACTTTCGGAGATACCTGTAGTGCACCTTTATAGCCACCCAGTTACGTTGTGACGTTTGGTACACCCAAAGCATTCCTACGGTATCTGGGAGTTGCACGATCTCATGGTCTAAGGAAATGATACTTGACATTAGAAAAGCTTTAGCAAATGAACTACACGATCTAGTGCTATGCTTAGGATTGGGTCTTGTCCATCACATCATTCTCCTAATGATGTGATCCCATTATCAATGACATCCAATGTCCATGGTTAGGAAACCGTAACCATCTATTGATCAACGAGCTAGTCAACTAGAGGCTCACTAGGGACATGTTATGGTGTATGTATTCACACATGTATTACGATTTCCGGATAACACAATTAAAGCATGAACAATACACAATTATCATGAACAAGGAAATATAATAATAACCATTTTATTATTGCCTCTAGGGCATATTTCCAACAGTCTCCCACTTGCACTAGAGTCAATAATCTAGTTACATTGTGATGAATCGTACACCCATAGAGTTCTGGTGTTGATCATGTTTCGCTCGTGGAAGAGGTTTAGTCAACGGATCTGCGACATTCAAATCCGTATGCAGTTTACAAATATCTATGTCTCCATTTTGAACATTTTCACGAATGGAGTTGAAGCGACGCTTGATGTGCCTGGTCTTCTTGTGAAACCTGGGCTCCTTGGCAAGGGCAATAGCTCCAGTGTTGTCACAGAAGAGAGTCATCGGCCCCGATGCATTGGGAATAACTCCTAGGTCGGCAATGAACTCCTTCATCCAGATTGCTTCATGTGTTGCCTCCGAGGCTGTGATGTACTCTGCTTCACATGTACATCCCGCCACGACGCTTTGCTTGCAACTGCACCAGCTGACTGCCCCGCCATTCAAAATGTACACGTATCCGGTTTGTGACTTAGAGTCATCCAGATCTGTGTCGAAGCTAGCATCGACGTAACCCTTTACGACGAGCTCTTCGTCACCTCCATAAACGAGAAACATATCCTTAGTCCTTTTCAGGTACTTCAGGATGTTCTTGACCGCTGTCCAGTGTTCCATGCCGGGATTACTTTGGTACCTTCCTACCAAACTTACGGCAAGGTTTACATCAGGTCTGGTACACAGCATGACATACATAATAGACCCTATGGCCGAGGCATAGGGGACGACACTCATCTTTTCTCTATCTTCTGCCGTGGTCGGGCATTGAGCCGTGCTCAATCTCACACCTTGCAATACAGGCAAGAACCCCTTCTTGGACTGATCCATATTGAACTTCTTCAATATCTTGTCAAGGTATGTGCTTTGTGAAAGACCTATGAGGCGTCTCGATCTATCTCTATAGATCTTTTTGCCAAATATGTAAGCAGCTTCTCCAAGGTCCTTCATTGAAAAACACTTATTCAAGTAGGCCTTTATACTTTCCAAGAATTCTATATCATTTCCCATCAATAGTATGTCATCCACATATAATATGAGAAATGCTACAGAGCTCCCACTCACTTTCTTGTAAACACAGGCTTCTCCATAAGTCTGTGTAAACCCAAATGCTTTGATCATCTCATCAAAGCGAATGTTCCAACTCCGAGATGCCTGCACCAGCCCACAGATTGAGCACTGGAGCTTGCATACTTTGTGAGCATTCTTAGGATCGACAAAACCTTCCGGCTGCATCATATACAATTCTTCCTTAAGGAAGCCGTTAAGGAATGCCGTTTTGACGTCCATTTGCCATATTTCATAATCGTAGAATGCGGCAATTGCTAACATGATTCGGACAGACTTCAGCTTCGCTACGGGTGAGAAGGTCTCACCGTAGTCAACTCCTTGAACTTGTCGATAACCCATAGCGACAAGTCGAGCTTTATAGATGGTAACATTTCCATCCGCGTCCGTCTTCTTCTTAAAGATCCATTTATTTTCTATCGCTTGCCGATCATCGGGAAAGTCTATCAAAGTCCATACTTTGTTTTCACACATGGATCCTATCTCGGATTGCATGGCTTCAAGCCATTTGTTGGAATCTGGACCCGCCATTGCTTCTTCATAGTTCGAAGGTTCACCGTTGTCCAACAACATGATTTACAGGACAGGGTTGCCGTACCACTCTGGTGCGGAACGTGTCCTTGTGGACCTACGAAGTTCAGTGGTAACTTGATCATGATCGTCATCATTAACTTCCTCTCTAGTCGGTGCAGGCACCGCAGAAACATTTTCTTGTGCTGCGCTACTTTCTGGTTCGAGAGGGGTCATCTCATCAAGTTCCACTTTCCTCCCACTTACTTCTTTCGAGAGAAACTCTTTCTCCAGAAAGGACCCGTTCTTGGCAACGAAGATCTTGCCTTCGGATCTGAGGTAGAAGGTATACCCAATGGTTTCCTTAGGGTATCCTATGAAGACGCATTTTTCCGACTTGGGTTCGAGCTTTTCAGGTTGAAGTTTCTTGACATAAGCATCGCATCCCCAAACTCTAAGAAACGATAGCTTAGGTTTCTTTCCAAACCATAATTCATACAGTGTCGTCTCAACGGATTTCTACGGAGCCCTATTTAAAGTGAATGCGGCAGTCTCTAAAGCATAACCCCAGAATGATAGCGGTAGATCGGTAAGAGACAACATCATAGATCGCACCATATCCAATAGAGTGCGATTACGACGTTCGGACACACCATTACGCTGAGGTGTTCCAGGCGGCGTGAGTTGTGAAACAATTCCACATTTCCTTAAGTGTGTGCCAAATTCGTGACTCAAATATTCCCCTCCACGATCTAATCGTAAGAACTTTATTTTCCTGTCACGTTGATTTTCAACCTCACTCTGAAATTCCTTGAACTTTTCAAAGGTCTCAGACTTGTGTTTCATTAAGTAGACATACCCATATCTACTCAAGTCATCAGTGAGGGTGAGAACATAACGATAGCCACCGCGAGCCTCAACGCTCATTGGACCGCACACATCACTATGTATGATTTCCAATAAGTTGGTTGCTCGCTCCATTGTTCCGGAGAACGGAGTCTTGGTCATTTTGCCCATGAGGCATGGTTCGCACGTGTCAAAATGATTCATAATCAAGAGACTCCAAAAGTCCATCTGCATGGAGTTTCTTCATGCGTTTGACACCAATGTGACCAAGGTGGCAGTGCCACAAGTATGTGGGACTATCATTATCAACCTTACATTTCTTGGCATTCACACTATGAATATGTGTAACATCACGTTCGAGATTCATTAAGAATAAACCATTGACCAGCGGGGCATGACCATAAAACATATCTCTCATATAAATAGAACAACCATTATTCTCGGATTTAAATGAGTAGCCATCTCGCATTAAAAGAGATCCAGATACAATGTTCATGCTCAAAGCTGGCACTAAATAACAATTATTGAGGCTTAAAACTAATCCCGTAGGTAAATGCAGAGGTAGCGTTCCGACGGCGATCACATCGACCTTGGAACCATTCCCGACGCGCATCGTCACCTCGTCCTTTGCCAGTCTCCGCTTATTCCGCAGCTCCTGCTTTGAGTTACAAATATGAGCAATCGCACCGGTATCAAATACCCAGGAGCTACTACGAGCGCTGGTTAGGTACACATCAATAACATGTATATCACATATACCTTTGGTATTGCCGGCCTTCTTATCCGTTAAGTACTTGGGGCAGTTCCGCTTCCAGTGACCGTTTCCCTTGCAATAAAAGCACTCAGTCTCAGGCTTGGGTCCATTCTTTGTCTTCTTCTCGGCAGCTTGCTTACCGGGCACGGCAACTCCCTTGTTGTCTTTCTTGAAGTTCTTCTTACCCTTGCCTTTCTTGAACTTAGTAGTCTTATTCACCATCAACACTTGATGTTCCTTTTTGATCTCCACCTCCGCTGATTTCAGCATTGAATATACCTCAGGAATGGTCTTTTCCATCCCCTGCATATTGAAGTTCATCACAAAGCTCTTGTAACTAGGTGGGAGCGACTGAAGGATTCTGTCAACGACCACGTCATCCGGGAGATTAACTCCCAGCTGAGACAAGCGGTTGTGCAACCCAGACATTTTGAGTATGTGTTCGCTGACGGAACTATTCTCCTCCATCTTACAACTGTAGAACTTGTCGGAGACTTCATATCTCTCAACCCGGGCATGAGCTTGGAAAACCATTTTCAGCTCTTGGAACATCTCATATGCTCTGTGCTGCTCGAAACGCTTTTGGAGCCCCGGTTCTAAGCTGTAAAGCATGCCGCACTGAACCAGGGAGTAATCATCAACACGTGTTTTCCAGGCGTTCATAACGTCTTGGTTTGCTGGGACGGGTGCTTCACCTAGCGGTGCTTCAAGGACATATGCTTTCTTGGCAGCTATGAGGATGATCCTCAAGTTCCGGACCCAGTCCGTATAGTTGCTACCATCGTCTTTCAGCTTGGTTTTCTCTAGGAACGCGTTGAAGTTGAGGTTGACATTAGCGTGGGCCATTTGATCTACAAGACATATTGAATAGATTTTAGACTAAGTTCATGATAATTAATTTCATCTAATCAAATTATTAATGAACTCCCACTCAGACAGGCATCCCTCTAGTCATCTAAGTGATACATGATCCGAGTCAACTAGGCCGTGTCCGATCATCACGTGAGACGGACTAGTCATCATCGGTGAACATCTTCATGTTGATCGTATCTGCTATACGACTCATGCTCGACCTTTCGGTCTCTTGTGTTCCGAGGCCATGTCTGTACATGCTATGCTCGTCGAGTCAACCCAAGTGTATTGCGTGTGTAAATCTGGCTTACACCCGTTGTATGCGAACGTTAGAACCTATCACACCCGATCATCACGTGGTGCTTCGGAACAACGAACCTTCGCAGCGGTGCATAGTTAGGGGGGACACTTTCTTGAAATTTTAGCGAGCGATCATCTTATTTATGCTACCGTCATTCTAAGCAAATAAGATATAAAACATGATAAACATCACATGCAATCAAATAGTGACATGATATGGCCAATATCATTTTGCTCCTTTTGATCTCCATCTTCGGGGTGCCATGTTCATCATCGTCACCGGCATGACACCATGATCTCCATCATCGTGTCTTCATGAAGTTGTCTCGCCAACTATTACTTCTACTACTATGGCTAACGGTTAGCAATAAATTAAAGTAATTACATGACGTTCCAGTTGACACGCAGGTCATAAATAAATTAAGACAACTCCTATGGCTCCTGCCGGTTGTCATACTCATCGACATGCAAGTCGTGATTCCTATTACAAGAACATGATCAATCTCATACATCACATATATCATTCATCACATCCTTCTGGTCATATCACATCACATGACACTTGCTGCAAAAACAAGTTAGACGTCCTCTAATTGTTGTTGCAAACTTTTACGTGGCTGCTATAGGTTTCTAGCAAGAACAATTCTTACCTACGCCAAACCAGAACGTGATATGCCAATTTCTATTTACCCTTCATAAGGACCCTTTTCATCGAATCCGATCCGACTAAAGTGGGAGAGACAGACACCCGCTAGCCACCCTATGCAACTAGTGCATGTTAGTCGGTGGAACCTGTCTCACGTAAGCGTACGTGTAAGGTCGGTCCGGGCCGCTTCATCCCACGATGCCTCCGAATCAAGATAAGACTAGTAACGGCAAGTAAATTGACAAAATCGACGCCCACAACAACTTGTGTTCTACTCGTGCATAGAAACTACGCATAGACCTAGCTCATGATGCCACTGTTGGGGATCGTAGCAGACATTAAAATTTTCTACGCATCACCAAGATCAATCTATGGAGTTTACTAGCAACGAGAGGGGAGGAGTGCATCTACATACCCTTGTAGATCGCGAGCGGAAGCGTTCAAGAGAACGGGGTTGATGGAGTCGTACTCGTCGTGATCCAAATCACTGATGATCCAAGCGCCGAACGGACAGCACCTCCGCGTTCAACACACGTACAGAGCGGTGACGTCTCCCACGCCTTGATCCAGCAAGGAGGAGGGAGAGGTTGAGGAAGAAGGCTCCAACAGTAGCACGACGGCGTGGTGGTGGTGGAGTGACAGTTCTCCGGCAGGGCTTCGCCAAGCACACGCGGAGGAGGAGAGGTGTTGGGGAGGGGAGGGGCTGCGCCTTGGATGTGGTCCTGCAGCCCTCCCCTCACCCCTCTATTTATAGGGAGAAGGGGGAAGGAGGCCGGCGGCCAAGGGGGGAGGGAGCTTGCCCCCCAGCAAGGGGGGCGCCCCCCCCTTTAGGGTTCCCCCCAAACCCTAGGCGCATGGGCCCTAGGGGGTTTGGCGCCCAACCCACTAAGGGCTGGTTCCCTTCCACCTACAGCCCATAAGGCCCTCCGGGGCAGGTGGACCCTCCCGGTGGACCCCCGGAACCCCTCCGGTGGTCCCGGTACAATACCGGTATACCCCCGAATATTTCCGGTGACCGTATGGTGACTTCCCATATATAAATATTTACCTCCGGACCATTCCGGAACTCCTCGTGATGTCCGGGATCTCATCCGGGACTCGGAACAACATTCGGTAATCACATACAAACCTTCCTTATAACCCTAGCGTCATCGAACCTTAAGTGTGTAGACCCTACGGGTTCGGGAATCATGCAGACATGACCGAGACACCTCTCTAGCCAATAACCAACAGCAGGATCTGGATACCCATGTTGGCTCCCACATGTTACACGATGATCTCATCGGATGAACCACGATGTCGAGGATTCAAGCAATCCCATATAAAATTCCCTTTGTAAATCGGTACTTTACTTGCCCGAGATTCGATCGTCGGTATCCCAATACCTCGTTCAATCTCGTTACCGACAAGTCACTTTACTCGTTCCGTAATGCATGATCCCGTGAATAACTACTTAGTCACATTGAGCTCATTATGATGATGCAATACCGAGTGGGCCCAGAGCTACCTCTCCATCATACGGAGTGACAAATCCCAGTCTCGATCCGAGCCAACCCAACAGACACTTTCGGAGATACCTGTAGTGCACCTTTATAGCCACCCAGTTACGTTGTGACGTTTGGTACACCCAAAGCATTCCTACGGTATCCGGGAGTTGCACGATCTCATGGTCTAAGGAAATGATACTTGACATTAGAAAAGCTTTAGCAAACGAACTACACGATCTAGTGCTATGCTTAGGATTGGGTCTTGTCCATCACATCATTCTCCTAATGATGTGATCCCGTTATCAATGACATCCAATGTCCATGGTCAGGAAACCGTAACCATCTATTGATCAACGAGCTAATCAACTAGAGGATCACTAGGGACATGTTATGGTCTATGTATTCACACATGTATTACGATTTCCGGATAACACAATTAAAGCATGAGCAATAGACAATTATCATGAGCAAGGAAATATAATAATAACCATTTTATTATTGCCTCTAGGGCATATTTCCAACAGTGATGACCAAAACTATGTTTGTCAACTCTCAACAACTTTTATTCATCATACTCTTTATATGTGAAGTCATTACTCTCCATAAGATCAAAATGATATCTTTTATTTCTTTTTATTCTTTCTTTTATTCCCTTAAGATCATAGCAAGATAATCAAGCCCTTGACTCAACACTAATCTGTATTATATATAGCTCACGGACTGGATTACATAGAAGGATCATAAAGCAAAACTCAAAACTAAATCATACTAAAACTTTATTCTACTAGATCAAGATATTACTAAAGGGATCGAACTAAGAAAAAGGTAAAGATAGGAATGTGATGGTGATACGATACCGGGGCACCTCCCCCAAGCTTGGCAGTTGCCAAGGGGAGTGCCCATACCCATGTATTTCTGTCTCTTTCTTCGAAGGTGGTGATGTGATATTCTTGGCGATGATGCCCCTCAGGATATGATTATCTTCCTCGAGCTTATTGACTTGTTCCTTGAGGTCCATTATTTCCTTACGGAGCTTACCCGTGACGGCTAAAGCTCCTTTCACCATGGATGTTGCATAGCCGCGGGAGAACAAGTAACACTCTTTTTCATATTTTCATAAGAGAGAAATTTAACATTGGAGGGGATGACCGAGTTTGGAATAGCTGAGCTCTATAGTTCCCCCATCGTGAATCCGGCTCGGAAACGGGAAGTAACTTCTTGATCCTCCTCCATAGCATCTATCCTTTTCAAGTCGGCCTCCATCTCCTCCTCCGTTGATGGCCCAAAGTGGTCAGCATCACTATTCGCTCTTGGCCCCGGTGTCGGATTAGACACCCGGCTCTCCCGGACTGACTCTTGAGAAGACATCTTGCTCTAAATCTGCAACAGAAACAGCTCGAAACAAAAACAGAGGATATTTGCGTGGTACGGTGGTCAAAACCTTCGGGAGATTATATAATGTATTTTTACCGACCGAAAGAAGTATCGTGCAAGAAAACGGAGTCCTGAGAGCACACGAGGTGCCCACGAGGCAGGGGGCGCGCCCAGGGGGTAGGGCACGCCCTCCACCATCATGGATGCCTCGTGTCCTTCTCGGACTACTTCTTATTTTCCTATTTTCTTAAATATTCCAAAACGGAGAAAAATTGCCATTAGAACTGTTTTGGAGTCGGTTTACTTACCGTACCACATACCTATTCCTTTTTGGAGTCTGAAACGTTCTGGAAAGTGTCCCTTATGTATTCCTCTGGGGTCACGGTTTCAATAACATTGGTTTCAACATTTATAGGATTACATGAGATATAATGTTTGATTCTTTAAACAGTTTGGCATTCTCATAGGCCTGGGTTCTCCATTCATCAAGTGAACTAATGTCGAATAGCCTCTTCTCACCAGCAAGTTTGAAATCATAATTGAGCTCTTTAATGGCCCAATATGCCTTATGTTCTAGTTCGAGAGGTAAGTGACATGCTTTTCCATAAACCATTTTATACGGAGACATACCCGTAGGATTTTTATATGCAGTTCTATAGGCCCACAATGCATCATCAAGTTTCTTGGACCAATTCTTTCTAGATCTATTAACAGTGTTTTGTAAAATTAATTTGAGTTCTCTATTACTCAATTCTACTTGACCACTAGACTGTGGGTGATATGGAGATGCAATTCTATGATTAACATCATACTGAGCAAGCATTTTACAGAAAGCACCATGAATAAAATGTGAACCACCATCAGTCATTAAATATCTAGGGACTCCAAACCTCGGGAAAATAACTTCTTTAAGCATCTTAGTAGAGGTGTTATGATCAGCACTACTAGTTGGAATAGCTTCTACCCACTTAGTAACATAATCAACAGCAACTAAAATATGTGTTTAACCGTTAGAGGAAGGAAATGGTCCCATATAATCAAAGCCCCAAACATCAAATGGTTCAATAACAAGTGAGTAGTTCATAGGCATTTCTTGACGTGTACTAATATTACCAATTCTTTGACATTCATCACAAGATAAGACAAACTTACGGGCATCTTTGAAGAGAGTAGGCCAATAAAAACTGGATTGCATTACCTTATGTGCAGTTCTATCTCCAGTGTGATGTCCTCTGTAAGCCTCGGAGTGACACTTGCGTAGGATCTGTTCCTATTCATGCTCAGATATACAACGTCTAATAACACCATCTACTCCTTCTTTATAAAGGCGTGGGTCATCCCAGAAGTAATGTCTTAAATCATAGAAAAACTTTTTCTTTTGCTTGTATGTGAAACTAGATGGTATAAATTTAGCAACAATGTAATTTGCATAATCAACATACCATGGAGCAGTACGAGAAGCATTGATGACATTTAATTGTTCATCAAGAAAGCTATCATCAATAGGTAGTGGGTCATCAAGAACATTTTCTAACCTAGACAAGTTGTCTGCAACGGGGTTCTCAGCTCCCTTTCTATAAATAATATGCAAATCAAATTCTTGTAGCAAGAGAACCCATCTAATAAGTCTAGGTTTAGCATCTTTCTTTTCATAAGATATTTAATAGCAGCATGATCAGTGTGAACAGTTACTTTAGAATCATCTATATAAGGTCTGAACTTATCACAAGCAAATACAACTGCTAAAAATTCTTTTTCAGTAGTAGCATAATTTCTCTGGGCATTGTCTAGAGTTTTACTAGCGTATTGGATAACATTTAATTTCTTATCAACTCTTTCTCCTAGAACAGCACCTACATCATAATCACTAGCATCACACATAATTTCAAAGGGTAAATTCCAATCAGGTGGCGGAACAATAGGTGCAGAAATCAAAGCTTTCTTAAGTATTTCAAATGCTTCTAGACAATCATCATCAAAGATAAAAGGAATATATTTTTGTAAGAGATTAGTCTAAAGAAGGGGTGGGGGAGGCGCCCCCTTCCTTCCTTCTCTCCCTTTCCTCCTTCCTTCCCCTCCTTGTTGGACTAGGAAAGGGGGAACCTACTCCTAGTAGGAGTAGGATTCCCCCCTTTGGGCGCGCCCCTTGGGCCGGCCGGCCCCCTCCTACCCTCCTTTATATACAGGGGGGAGGGGGCACCCCATAGACACACAAGTTGATCTTTAACCATGTGTGGTGCCCCCCTCCAGAGTTTTCCACCTCGGTCATATTGTCGTAGTGCTTAGGCGAAGCCCTGCATCAGTAACTTCATCATCACCGTCACCATACCGTCGTGCTGAAGAAACTCTCCCTCGGCCTCAGCTAGATCTAGAGTTTGAGGGACGTCACCGAGCTGAACGTGTGCAGATCGAGGAGGTGCCATGCGTTCGATACTTGATTGGTTGGATCGCGAAGACGTTCGACTACATCAACCGCGTTACTAAACGCTTCCGCTTTCGGTCTACGAGGGTACGTGGACACTCTCCCCGCTCGTTGCTATGCTTCTCCTAGATAGATCTTGCGTGATCGTAGGAATTTTTTTGAAATGCTACATTCCCCAACACTTCGCTCCCCGCCGCTCGTCGTCACAAGCGATCTGGTCGATAACGGCTTCAGCGGTGGGTAAAGCATGCGGTGGCCCGTCAATCGGCCACCCCTCAAGTCGCGGCAATCGAGCCCGATGAATCTCTCTGTGGACTATTCGACCTGTCGACTGGTTCGGTGAAGACTCTGTCTGAGTGTGACAATAGTGACACTGCGGCAGAAGTCCTGTTGGTCGACACGCCGCGCAGCCTGCCTGGTTTCCATCACGGTGGCGACGGCGGTGGCGATAGCGGCTCGTCGCATGGTCACGAGGAATATCGTCCCGAAGCTCTCACTTCGGAGCAGAGGGATGAGTTGCATCGTCGGAGAAACCTCTGAGGCTCTGGCCTTGGAGGCTGCGCGCCTGGCCACCTTGGCTGAGCTTGCGCGTCTGGAGAACCTCCAACATTCACTCAATGAGCGCTCGACGAGAGATCCCCGAATCCAGTCGACAACACCGATAATTGTTTTCGCCTGAACCTCAGGTATAGCGCACTCTGATTCAGAATCTTACAGCTGCAGCCTATATAGCAGAGTCGATTCAGCCGTCCCAATCAGAGGCTGGAAGAGGCTTGATGCAGATCTGAGCACTGCTCCGGGTAGCAGGTGAGCAAAACACAGCCGTTTCTTAGTCGCGCAACAGGATCCACAACAGGTCCGTAGTGGCGGACACAGTCCAGTTGGCTCACATCCCAAGATCGCCTCCGCGGCGTGAGGGCCGTGGGCACCGCCAGGAATAGTACCTGGGTCGGAACCACGAGTAGTATGATCATCGACTCGGCCGTGATGACCGCCACCGAGTGCCTACGCCCCCTCCGAGGGTCGGATCGTACGTGCCCCGGCAGTATAATGACAGACGCCCGTATGGCGATGAGCGAAGAGTCCCAGTCAACCCAAGAGAGCCGAGGTTCGATGCAAGGTAGATTCTTGTGCAAGGTCTGGTCGACAGAAACCGAGCACACAGAGAAGGACTAGACAGAGATCATCCGACTGGTAGCAGAGTTCATGTCTCCGGACCAGAGTGCTTCAACAGAGCCATCAAAGCTGCTGAGATCCCTCCCAACTTCAGGTTGGCGACGGGAGTGAGTAAGTTCACCGGTGAGTCGAAGCCAGACACTTGGTTAGAGGATTACCAAGTTGCGGTGCACATTGGCGGTGGCAATGATGATGTAGCCATGAAGCACCTCCCCCTGATGCTGGAGGGTTCGGCCAAACCTTTGTTGAATCAGTTGGCTCCCGGAAGTATCTTCGGTTGGGAAGAATTGGCCCAAGTGTTTGTTAGGACATTTGAAGGCACTTGCAAACGGCCTGTAGGGTTGACTGAATTACAGCATTGTGTTCAGAAACCGAATAAAACTTTGAGGGATTACATCCAGAGGTGGACCACTCTTCATCATACAGTGGAAAATGTGTCACAACACCAAGAAGTTTGTGCCTTCAAGGAGGGTGTTCGGTACAGAGAGCTTAACCTGAAATTCGGTCGGACAAGAGATATGACCCTGGCCCGAATGATGGAAATAGCCACTCGGTACGCTACACTACAAAAAATTACACTTCCGTGATGATACGTGTTTGCCACAGTAGGTCACGTTTTCTGTCATGCATGTACACCCATGACAAATTTATGACAGAATCAAGATAGTCATACCTGTGATGTCGTAGAAGTGTTCCATGACATTACCAAAATTATCATCACGGAAGTGTGCACTTCCATGGCGATAAATCGCGCGTCACAGAAGTGCTTTCGTCAAGGGTGACCGACACCTGGCATCCACCGTAACGGAACGCCGTTAAGCTATCGGGCCCGGTTTTGGATCCGATAACCCGTTAACAGCCCCGACCAATGGGGATTTTCCACGTGTAAAATCATCATTGGCTGGAGGAAACACGTGTCGGCTCACCGTTGGGACAGATGGCATCCACTCATTGGACCCAAAGCGCCTATGATATGCCGACACGTGGCACGGCCCAACAGAGGCCCATTCCTGTGAAAAGGCCGGCCCGTTTGACTTGGTCAAAAGGTGGCGGGCCGGCCCACGGCATGCCTGTTAACGGCATGTTCGCATATAGCCCATTTACAGCCCGCTATCCCAGGGCCCGTTTACGGCCTATCCGAATTAGGACCAGTAGCGTCATCTGGGCCGTCCAATATAATTCCAGCCCGTTTTAACTTCCGGCCCATGTATGGCCCATGACGTCTTTCGGCCCGTATGAGGCCCTTAGTAACCCTCAGCCCCTCAACGGCCCATGGTAAAACTGGCCCGTAATGAACAGTGTATCACTTTATACCCATTACGGCCCATTATTCAGTTGGGCCGTTTCCAGCCCATGATATCTTTCGGCCTTCTCAGGGCCCATTTATTCTTGGGCTCATTTCCAGCATTCGGTTACTTACGGCCCGTTACTGTCATTTTCTGCTTGTGGGCCAAATTCAGCCCGTGGTTAAAGTCGGCCCGTTTGTGGCCCGTTAATACGTTGGGCCGTTTTCATGTCGAAAAAAACCTGTTGGGCTGTTTTCATAGAGTTATCAAATACGGCCAATAAACGGCCTGTTATTGCCCACGAATTGTACGACCCATGATTGGGAAATGACGATACGCCCCGTAGAAGGCCCATGGATCGTACGGCCCGTAAAAGGCCCATGGATCGTACGGCCCGTAGAAGGCCCATGGATCCTATGGCCCGTATAGAAGGCCAATGGATCCTACGGCCCGTAGAAGGCCCGTGGATCATACGGCCCGCAGGAGGCCCATGGTTACAACAGTCCGTGTATTGCCATGATTATTTTGGCCTAGTTTCCAAAGATAGTTTATTGTGGCCACTAGAAAAACACAGAAAAAGAACTGCAGTGACTACAAGCAAACAACTAAACAAGACAATAAGGAAATAAATAAGCAAGCAATTAACGCTAGCCTATTACCGCTATTACACATATTACATCCACTGGGCATCAAAGTTCGCCACCAGTGCAAATATAGGGAACAAAGCAGCATATTACATACACTGGCCGTCAAAATTGGCCACCAGTGCAAATAAACGCGACAGCAAAAACGAGCATAACTGAAACAACTTCATAAGAGCTCAAGAAACGTGGTATGCACCATGCTGGCAATAAGCTTAGCAAGCTTATTAGCTTTGTCCTGTCTGGTGCTAAAATCCTCCAACGCTTGCTGTTGCACCAGAAAGTATGCATCTGAATGCTCCAGGGACTTCCACAGTCCTTCCGCTTCTTGTCGCAGCATAGCTCATTGATGTCTTTCAGCTTGTAGTTGAGACTCAAGAAACCGAACTGATTCAGACAGTGAGTTTGAATAGCTTGTGCAAGCGGTAGTGGCCAGTAACTCCAACACTGAACCAAGACAGGACTTTGGGGTTGTCTCACTGTCTTCGAGATAGTCTTCCTTAGCTGTTTTATCAGCTTTGTTGGAGACCAACAAGGATGTGTCACTATCCTGAACCTTATCTGCATTACTTCCTTTACCATTGCTTAATAAGGCACTCTTACCCAATATTCTGTCAGCATTCTAAAAGAAAAAGCAAACACATAACAGTTTAGCATGTACTAGTATATGAAACTCATTTCGGTGAACCAGTTCATTAGTAAGGTGGACAGGATTAAACTACCAAGTCTTCTATTGCCAAGTACTAGTACATAATAAAAGCATCAAACAAACATATATCTATGTCCTATGGTCACTGCATTGTCTTGCCAAATCAAAATAGAGACACGGTTCGAATCATACCAGTTCAAGACAAAGCAGCAGTGAAAAAATACAAAGCGTGGGAAACTACAAGGCACAACAAGATTTCAGATGGGTACCACGGGTCTACATGTACAACAACACTATTGGCTCTGTTGTGATGCTAGTAATGTGCATGATATGAGAAGTCAACTGTATACACAATTGAAATTGAAATCAACAGAGCTATTGATAAGAGCAAGCCTGTTAAAGAAACATGCGTGAACATACCTGCTGTGCCATTGAAGTTTCGATTGGATCCTTCAATTTAAAAATAAGTTTGTATGAGTAAATACAGTGATACAAGAGCAAAGCAGTATGCACGATAGCGATAGCAATCATAATTAAAAAAGGCACGCCTAAGCGAGCGCTTAAGCGCGCCTAGGCTCTAGGCATTGGCGAAACGCATTGCGCATAACTACGCTTAATCTGTGCATAACTGCGCATAAGCATGCGCTTTGGTCAGTAAAGTGCAAGGCGGTGGCAAAACGCACAATTAACGCCTAGCGCTTTTTTGAACTATGATAGCAATGGAATCTTAAATTAGAACAGTTGTACTTCAGGTTTAGGCACTTGTTCTACGTGAACAGAGTACATTAAGACGCAAGAATATAGTACTTAAAAGTAGAAAATGAGCTCATAGACCTTACCACATTCTTGGTTCTGGACCAGTACAGAACAAGGCGTTCCCAGTCATCATCCAGTAAATTTGTCTCCGGAGAACGTAAGGGAATTTGATGAGTTTCTTTACCGGTGAAGTACGTTTTCTTCAGGTAATTCCGATACTGCCACCAAGCATTCTTGAAGATAGCAGAGGTATTAGCACAGGTTACCTCATCCTGAGTTTCCAAATCGGTCCTTCTCTATAGAGAAAAATGGGAAAATTTGCTGTATTATAACCATCATGGAGGTAGGATGTATGGGACAAAGTAAAGTAATTGCCATGAATAACATTACTTACACATAACTCCTGGACAAACACCTACAACTGGCATTTTCCTTCATCTTCAGTATAATATTTCCAAGATGGGAAGATACGCACATACGATTTAACGACATCAAATGCGATAGATGCTAAACTACGACTAGCCGGTTGTGCTTCCTCCACAGGAATAGGCGTACTAACTGGTTGAGTTGGGGTTCGCCGTGGTAGTACTGGCCCTTTGGGCACTGGAGCTGCCTTACTAACTGCTCTGGTTTGGGAGCTCTGTGGTGGAGATGGTGTTGTGTCAATAGGAACTGGGTTACTATCTGCTGGGGTTGGCGTTAGATTGGGTGAAGCTGGTTCTCTGTCCATCGCAGTAGGGGTACAATCAGCGAGAGTTTGGGTTATGTGTGGTAGGGCTGGTTCTCGTGCATGTACAACCGAGGTGCTATCTCCACCTAGAGGTAGCACTATTTTATTTGAAGACCGTGTTTTTAGTCCGCTAGATGCTGGCATCACCCACTCCAATTCAAATGGCTGATAAACAGGAAACATAGTTGAATGTACAAACATTGTATGAGAGACAGATGCAATAGATAGTGTGGAAAAAAGAGGGCATGAAATAGTTGACATCTATATTGTTTAACTAAAACGGATACCATGACATAATTTCACATATATGATGTCTATGTAAACTGGATAGCATAGCATAACATAATTCAAAGATATGATGAATAATTAAACAGGATTGCATGACATAATTCACCTACATGTTATCTAAGTAATCAGGATCGCATCATTTAATTCACATATGTGATTTATATGCTAAACAGAGGGCATTAGATATGATGTCTGAACTAAGAACATGGTGTTGAATATTGTGTATATGATGTCTAATCTATGCAATGCAAGACACCATATGCATGATATGAGCAGTATAACCGTGCCAAGTTAGAGCATACACCTCGGTGGGGGAATAGGACTGGTCATCTGTCTCCGAATCCATCTCTGAGGAGCTACCGGAACCCAACAAGAGATCTGCTTCGACAGGTAGCACTGTCTGCGCTGAAGGACTTGTTTTCACTCCAGATTTTTCAATCTCCCACCCAAATGGCTGATTCACAGGAAGAGTAGTATAATGTACAAACATTGTCGACAAATGGAAATGTAATGAAGAAAAGGATGGGGAAGATATCATTCAAATATATGATGCCTGGTTAAACAGGATGGCATTACACATTTCACGTATATTATGGCTGGCTAAAAGACATGAGACTGCAGAATTCCCCTATATGATATAGAAACTAAACAGGTGGCATTACAGAACATGTCTAAACTAAGCAGATGACATATATGATGTCAAAAGTAGGCACTGCAAGGCAACATATGCATGATATGACTAACATCATCATGCCAAGGTAGAGCAAACACCTTGGGGGTAAATAGGAGTGGTCAGCGGCGTCTGAATCCGCCTCAAAACAGATATCTTCCTCTGGATTACAATCTGGAGAGGGGTGGGGAGGGTTTGCCATTGAACCCACCATGGAGTGACGTTCGCATGACATCGTATTGCCGTGCAAAGCTCTTATTTTTTTCTCTACATGTTTAGCATGACTGTGTACAATATCTGACATGCATACGAAAAAAATATGATGAGATTATGTAAGGAGAGCATGCAGAAATTTAGAGTGATGGTAACAACCAGTGGATGGATCCAAAAATAATGATAGCAGGCTGATGATTGCTTTAATTTAATAAAAAGAGAGATGATGATTGCTTTACTATTTGTTTCCCACCCAAGATGAACAACATAGGCATACCCTAGGTGAACCAGATATTAGACAGAGATACTATTCATTGCTTCCTCGATATCTGTCGTAAGACGTCAAGGCTGAAGCAACCCCGGTGAGCCATAAGACGTCAAGGCTGAAGCAGCACAAGACAGACATTGTCAATCTCAAGTGGGATTCTAATAGCATCTCCAATAGATGATGTAAAATAGATGTAAAATTTACATCACCAAAAACCACCTGCCTACAACAGATGAGGTAAAAACTGTTGACTCTTAACTTAATTGTTGAAACTAAAATTTACTATGGAATCTGAATGTTACTGTCGAAACTGAACGCAATGGTAGCAGAGAGGCACTTGACATGTAGTTTAGGGAGGGCCTGCAGTTCATCTTCAACCAGCACCCCCTGAGCCGCCAGCCACCACCGGCCGAACCGCCGGCCCCAGCGCCGCCTCGCCGCCCCGAAACAACTCCCCACCGCCGGTCCGCCGCCGCCCCGGCCAGCCCTATAGGCGCCCCGCCCCCCACCCTGAACCCTTAGATAGATAGTGGGGTACCTCTCCGGCGAGCCCCCATCCCTGCCGCGGGTGGTTCTTCCTTAATTCCGGCGAGCCCCCCACCCCCTGAAAATCGACTGACCCAAAAGTCGATTCAGTCGACTGAAGTGTAGCTAAATCGGAGCAGAGCAGCAGCACGAGCGAGGGGGAGAGCAGCAGCAGTGGCGCGAGCGACCGAGCGAGAGCCGGAGCAGCATCAGCTGGGCGAGTGAGCGATCGAGCGAGAGCCGAAGCAGCAGCAGCAGATCCGGCTGGTATGGACGCCGGCGCTGAAGGGGCCTCGCACTGGGGGAGAGCCGCCGTGGAGATGTCACCCGTGGCACCGGCTTCAAGGTAGCCGCTCCATGGGGGAGCGGGATGGAGCACCGTCGGCGCCGGGAGGTCGAGCTAAGGAGAAGGTGCGATGCGATGAGTGTACAACCTCTTTGGTGGCGCCGAGTAGGCCTCGGCTTCGTCCGAGGAGTCGGGGAGGATGTTGCGGTTCTGGTGGAGCAGGTTAAGGCGGCGCTGTGGGGATGGAGCAGCCGCGATAGATGAGGCGATCGTCGGAGCAGCTCCTTGGAGGTGGAGGACGGGGCGGCTGAACTAGTGGGACGACGAGATGGACGACGGATCCTCATCCAGGGAGGTGGATGAGGACGTCGAGCTGTTGCGGTGGACGACGTCGTCGGGGAAGAGGCTCCGGCTGGGCAGCGGTGAGGTGGCGGGCGGAGGAGGGTGGTGAGGGAGTCCTGGACTAAGGGGTCCTCGGGCGTCCGGCCTGTTATCCATTGGGCCGGACTGATGGGCTCTGAAGACATGAAGGCCGAAGACTGTACCCGTGTCCGGATTGGACTCTACTTGGCGTGGAAGGCAAGCTAGGCGACCAACTATGAAGATTCCTTCTTATGTAACCGACCCCATGTAACCCTAGATCTCTCCGGTGTCTATATAAACCGGAGAGCGTAGTCCGGATGGACAGATACACATTACCGTAGTCATACAGGCTAGACTTCTAGGGTTTAGCCATTACGATCTAGTGGTAGATCAACTCTTGTAATACTCATATTCATCATGATCAATCAAGCAGGAAGTAGGGTATTACCTCCATAGAGAGGGCCCGAACCTGGGTAAACATCATGTCCCCCGTCTCCTGTTGCCATCGATCCTAGACGCACAGTTCGGGACCCCCTACCCGAGATCCGCCGGTTTTGACATCGACATTGGTGCTTTCATTGAGAGTTCCACTGTGCCGTCGACGAAAGGTTCGATGGCTCCTTCAATCGTCGATAGGGACGCTGTCCAAGGAGAAACCTTCCTCCCTGGACAGATCTTTGTGTTCGGCGGCTTCGTACTGCGGGCCAACTCGCTTGGCAACCTGGTGCAGGTCGATAGCTACGCCCCTGGCCATCAGGTCAGATTTGGAAGCTTGAACTACATCGCGGATACCCATGGAGACTTGATCTTCAGTGGGTTTGAGACCGCAGTGATTGCTCTCCCTCGCCCCGACGAACATGACTTAGATCTGTCATCAGATCACATCCAGGAGATGGTTCCTGTTGCTGCAACGGCCTTAGAACCGAAGCAGATCGTGCCCTCTGAGGCCACAAAGTCCGCGGTGTTGGAGCCACACATGGACTCGACATCCTGCAATATTTGCATCAATGGAACTCCGGACGCGTCTTCGGCTATAAGTTCCGAACTAGGTACGCCTGTGCACACCGAGCTGGATCGGTTATCGATTTTCGAATTCAGCGCCGCAGACATCTTCTAGCACTCACCTTTTGGTGACGTGCTAAACTCTTTAAAGAACTTGTCCTTGGAGGAAGCCTCGCGGCGGAACTATGTTCGGTTCGAGCTAGAGGCGGATGACGAGGAACTTTGCTTCCCATCCGCCACCCACTTCATAGCCACTGTTGATGACTTAACCGACGTGCTTGACTATGGGTCTGACGACATCGACGGTATGGACGACGATGCCGACAAGGAGCAAGGCCAAGACCCGCCATTCACTGGTCGTTGGACGGCCACCTCTTCGTATGACGTGTACATGGTTGATACACCTAAAGGATCTGGCGACGACAAAGAAGAGCCAGATGCGAATAAACCCTCTAAGACGCAGTCCAAGCGCCGGCGGCCCAAACGCCGCTCTAAGCCCCGTCGCCCAAAGGATGGCAACACTGGCACCGGAGAAAATAGTACTCCGGGCGACGCCGAAAACAATGAAGACCCTGTCGGAGCTACATCCGAACAGGAGGAACATGACAACGGGCAAGATAACCCTGATGAACAGGCCATAGAAGATGACTCGGAGGACGATAGTTACCGTCCACCCTCTGAGGAGGAGACAAGCCTCGGCAATGAAGACTTCATCGTGCCTGAGGATCCTCTGGAGTAGGAGCGCTTTTTGCTTTAGCTCATAGCCACTGCAAGAAGCCTAAAAAAGAAACAGTAGCAGCTTCAAGCTGTACAAGATCTGCTCGTCGACAGATGGACTGATGTCCTGACAGCCGAAGAATACGGCCTCAAGCGCCTAGCCAAGAGCTACTCGAAACGCAGACTGCTACCTCAATTCGACGAGGAGGCGCCGGAGCACATATCTCCCTCGCGTAATGCGGAACGACCACCATGTGGTCAAGAAAGGGCGGCCGACCGGCCACCCCGCGGTCGGGATAAAGCGGCAACTCAGGCCGAACAGCAGCCTGCCCCACCCTGGACAGTGGAGCAGGACATACAAGATCGATCTATGGATCACGAGGACGTGCCTCGAGGCACGACGACGGCTACCTATTCAGACATGACAAACCTAACCATGCCCGGGCCGAATGCCGCAGACGGACTCCATCAGAGCCACGCCACGATGCGGCCCGATATAGAGGCGCCGCACACCCTCTCTGCTTCACAGATTAAGTACTGGATCATGAATTCCCCGAGGGGTTCAAGCCCGTCAATATCGAATCATACGACGACACAACTGATCCTGCAGTATGGATCGAGGATTTTATTCTTCATATCCATATGGCTCGAGGAGATGACCTCCACGCCATTAAATACCTCCCACTAAAGCTCAAAGGGCCAGCTCGGCACTGGCTTAACAGCCTGCCTGAAAATTCTATCGGCAGCTGGGAGGACTTGGAAGAAGCCTTCCTAGACAACTTCCAAGGAACCTATGTCCGGCCACCAGACGCCGACGACTTAAGCCACATAGTTCAACAACCTAGAGAACAGCCAGAAAATTCTAGACTAGGTTCCTAACCAAAAAGAACCAAATCGTTGACTGTACGGATGCTGAGGCCCTAGCAGCCTTCAAACACAGCATCCGTGATGAATGGCTAGCACGCCACCTCGGCCAAGAAAAGCCGAAGTCTATGGCAGCCCTTACGGCACTCATGACCCGCTTTTGCGCGGGTGAGGACAGCTGGCTGGCTCGTAGCAAGAACACAGCCAGCGAGGCAGGCCCCTCTGAGGCCAAGAACAGCACCAGCAAGCTCCGGCGCAATAGACACAAACGCCGAAGCAACGACGACAACACCAATGACACCACAGTTTACGCCGGATTCAGTGGCTCCAAGTCCGGCCAACGGAAGAAGCCCTACAAAAGAAACAATGAAGGACCTTCCAGCCTAGACCGCATACTCGACGGTCCGTGCCAGATACATGGCACCCTAGACAAACAATCCAATCACACCAACAGAGACTGTTGGGTTTTCAAACAGGCTGGCAAGTTAAACGCTGAAAACAAAGAAAAGGGATCACACAGTGAGGACGAGGACGAAGAGCCCCGGGAGCCGAACACTGGGGGACAAAAGAAATTTCCCCCTCAAGTCAAAACGGTGAACTTGATATACGCTACACACATCCCCAAAAAGGAGCGCAAGCGAGCACTTGAGGACGTCTACGCGGTAGAGCCAGTCGCCCCCAAATTCAATCTGTGGTCATCATTCCCGATCACCTTCGATCGTCGTGATCACCCAATTAGTACCCGCCACGGCAGTTCAGCCCCACTAGTCCTCGACCCAATTATTGACGGGTTTCACCTGACACGAGTCCTGATGGACGGTGGTAGCAGCCTCAACCTGCTTTATCAGGACACAGTGTGGAAGATGGGCATTAACCCCTCATGAATCAAACCAACCAAGACTACCTTTAAAGGAGTCATACCAGGCGTAGAGGCCCGCTGTACGGGCTCAATCACGCTGGAGGTAGTCTTCGGTTCTCCGGACAACTTCCGAAGCGAAGAGTTAATCTTCGATATCGTCCCCTTCCACAGCGGCTATCATGCACGGCTCGGACGAACTGCGTTTGCTAGATTCAACACAGTGCCACACTATGCTTATGTCAAGCTCAAGATGTCCGATCCACGCGGCGTCATAACAGTCAATGGCAATATGGAACGCTCCCTCTGAACAGAGGAGCACACCGCCGCCCTAGCAGCGGAAGTACAGAGCGGCCTTCTCAAGCAGCACCATAGTACGGCTGTCGAGCCCCTGGACATCATTAAGAGGTTCCGGACTACACTACAACAGGACAACACGGCTCATCAAGAGCTCGATTAGCAATTCGGCCTCCGTCCCAGTCCCAATGAAGTAGTGGCATTCGTACCACGCGTACATAATTACGCACTCAAAATTCCATGGACATCGACGGAGGCACAAGCTAGCCCGGGATCTACAGTTCGGCTAGACCGATCCCAGACACACATACTTTCAATTTTTCTTCTTGTTTCAGGTTGCTTTTCCAGCGGGCCTGATCACCAGTCCTTTCGAAGGATTGGCATACAACAGAGGCAAGCAGCACAGGTGTGTAGGGTAACCTCTATACGTTCTTCTTAACGGTATTTATACTTATTCCTCAGGACCCGCACGTTGCGCCCTATTGATTCCGGCATGTTAAATAGCCCGGATACTTATCGCACCATCTGTACAAGATACGCCTTGACGTATCCATCCAGTTATAATAAAAGTGGTTTGTGGCCCAGTTTCTGTGGTTTTCGCTTCTTCATTTTATTTCGATCTGCTTATCGGCTGCATCGGTACTCTTTTATACGTTTCATATTCGCCAGGGGCTACTTATCGCCCCACAATATGGCAGCAAAGTCCGAACACTTCTTATAGATAAGTTCGGCACCCCGAATTTAGCATTATATGCATTGGCTCCGAATCATGTCTTTGGTCAATAGTTGGGTTGCCCAGCTCCTGTGCTTGCTACCCTACGTTCCGCTCTATGGCTAGGGTAGTAAAGGGAGAACTACTGCGATTGTGCCCTGGCCTTGACCGGATGAGCACCTCAGTAGAGAAAGCCGAAAACTGACTGTCATGATACGGCGAGAGCCGGTCAGCTGTTCGAGGGTTACAAAATCGTTGGAGATTTTTTCGCATTATGCGAAAGATCGGCACTTCCCGATCAGATGCTGACAGCACCCTAGCTTGGACCAGGGGTTGCGCACTTGCTTTATTATAAAACTCCTATGGCTAAGTGAGGGTGTTTAAGCCGTATAGTCTGATTGCCTTGTTCATTGCGCTAAACAACTCCTTCAAAGGACCATATAATTGGATCAAGATTGTTTAGATTCCATCCCGAACACCTCCGTACTATCTACGCGAGGGCAGAAGCCGACAACTGGCCAACTTTAACGCCCACGATGCGGCAATATCTCCCACGTGTCGAGGCACGACTTAGAGGCATAACCGCATAGTGGTTTTGTCGCAAGAAGGGTCATCTTCACACAATCCCATGTAATGAAGAAGAATGGGATAAAGAGTTGGCTTACAATCGCCACTTCACACAATACATAAATATAATCCATACATTATCCAAAATACACACATAGACCGACTACGGTCAAGATCCAAATGAAAATAAGATAACCCCAAATGCTAGATCCCCGATCGTCCCAACTGGGCTCCACTACTGATCATCAGGAAAAGACACATAGTAACGACCACGTTCCTCATCGAACTCCCACTTGAGATCGATCCCATCATCTGCACTGGCATCGTCGGCACCTGCAACTGTTTTGGTAGAATCTGTGAGTCACGAGGACTCAGCAATCTCACACCCGCGAGATCAAGACTATTTAAGATTTTAGGAAAAGGATGGTGTAATGAGGTGGAGCTGCAGCAGGCAAAAAGCATATATGGTGGCTAACATACGCAAGTGAGAGCGAGAAGAGAAGTAACGGAACGGTCGTCAACTAGCAATGACCAAGAAGTGATCCTGAACTCCTACTTACGTCATTCATAACTCAAACCGTGTTCACTTCCCGGACTCCGCCGAGAAGAGACCATCACGGCTACACACACGGTTGATGTATTTTAATTGGGTCAAGTGACAAGTTCTCTACAACCAGACATTAAAAAATTCCCATTTGCCTCATAACCGCGGGCACGGCTTTCGAAAGATAATACCCTGCAGGGGTGTCCCAACTTAGCCCATCATAAGCTCTCATGGTCAACGAAGGATAAACCTTCTCCCGGAAAGACCCGATCAGTCTCGGAATCCCGGTCTACAAGACATCTCGACAATGGTAAAACAAGACCAGCAAAGCCACCCGAATGTGCCGACAAATCCCGATAGGAGCTGCACATATCTCGTTCTCAGGGCACACCGGATGGGCAAGACGTCGGGTTGGCATAGACCCTGGTTGCCCAGGGGGCGCCGGACATCGCCCAGTTTGGGCCAGCACTCGAAGGAGCACTGGTCCGGGGGTTTAAAATAAAGATGACCCTCGGGCTCGCGAAAACCCGGGGGAAAAGGCTTAGGCGGCAAATGGTAAAACCAAGGTTGGGCCTTGCTGGAGGAGTTTTATTCAAGGCGAACTTTCAAGGGTGTCCCATAAATCACCCAACCGCGTAAGGAACGCAAACTCAAGGAACATAATACCGGTAAGACAGAAACTAGGGCGGCAAGAGTGGAACAAAACACCAGGCATAAAGCCGAGCCTTCCACCCTTTACCAAATATATAGATGCATTAATTAAATAAGAGATATTGTGATATCCCAACATATCCATGTTCCGACAAGGAACAAACTTCAACTTCACCTGCAGCTAGCAACGCTATAAGAAGGCTGAGCAAAAGCGGTAACTTAGCCAAACAACGGTTTGCTAGGAAAGGATGGTTAGAGGCTGACATGGCAATATGGGAGGCATGATATAGCAAGTGATAGGTAGCGCAGCATGGCAATAGAGCGAACAACTAGCAAAGCAAAGATAGAAGTGATTTCGAGGGGTGGTCATCTTGCCTGCAAGGTTCTCAGAGTTGTCGAAAGCTTGATCCTCGTAAACGTACTCAACAGGTTCCTCATTCACGAACTCATCTCCCGGCTCTACCCAAGACAAGAACACAAGCAACGGAACCACAATCAATCACGAGAAATGCACGAGCAACATGATGCAAAACATGTACGATATGCGAGATATGATATGCGATGCATATGCGTGCTCCGGAAGGAAAATGATGAACAAGGCAGTAACTTGGCAAACCAAGCATGCCACTGGAAATATGAGATGATTTCGGTCGAAATCGATATAAAGATCACCGGAAACGGATGCACGGTTTGCAAATGGCAAGCAAAACAAGAATGACACGAATCTGCGATTAACAGCATGATAGCACTTAAAATGCAACAAGTAACAATGCTACAGCACTCCAACGTAGCAACAAAGCATATGGAAGTAATCTACAGGAGATGCTTGACAAAAGATGAACACTGAGCTACGGCTAGATCACAACATAACAAACTCAAACAAGCATGGCAAAAGTGCAAAAGAAATCAGGTTCACAGACTTGGTGAAATTACTGGACATGACAGAAAACAGCATCAGGTAGCAATGTTCAGAGCACAAAATCAACATGCTACAGGAAGTTAACATGGCAAAATAAGGCATGTAAGTATTCTACTATATGCATATGACAAAATTCCCTTACTGACCATAAGCCAAAAAGGACCAGAAGATATGATGGCAAGCATGTAAACATAGCAAGTTTCGTTAACAGGCAGAAACAATAATATGAGGGCATCTTGGTGAGCTTGATGCACTCACCAAAAGGCAATGCATGACAAAACTAGAATACCTACAGCAAGATGGCATATTTATAAAGCTATCTACGGCAAGAACAAAAGCATAGCATGCATGAAACAACTACAACAAGCTTGGCAAAATTGAATAACACGTAAACAATCTGCCAGGAATATTTTATAGCAAAAGTAGAGCAAGATTGAGTCATGCTATGGCACTCCATAATTGACAACAAGTGCAAGAATGGATCCATTACAAAAATATCTACAAAACATCCTTACTGAATATCTCCAAAATATGCATGGATCTCTCTGTAGCATCAAGTTTACATGGCAACAAAATAACAGCAGACAAAGACGTGCTAGTCACCACAGAGATCACAAAAATACATGGTATACACCACTGGAAAGATGGCATGGCATACAACAGAACACATGTAGAGCTCATGCCCATAAGATGCACAGATTAAATGATACAAAAATAACAAATCTCCAAGTTCTGCTAAGAACTAGCAGATAACAGCAACTAGCACTCTTGCAATGGAGATTTGGGCATCAAGATGTCCTCTAATGAACATGGTGCAATTGAACAAAATGAGGAGCATCATGAGACGAACAATTCGATATATTACACGTGCGAAACGGAGCAATGCACAGTGAGTTATGCCATGATGAACAGGTGCACATGCTGTGACAGAAAATAACTTAGGAAAAATTCGGGGGGTCTCGGGTCAACCTCGTTTGACCAGATCGGGGCACGGGAACCGAGGTCGAGGCGGGGCCGGCGGCTGCTGCGGGACTGCTCGCCGGAGCTGGAGGGAGAGGGGCGCCGGCGGTCGGGGTGGCCGGCGAGGGGGTGACCCGAG